>NC_088703.1:20335592-20465592 GCF_028017835.1 Emys orbicularis
GGCTGGAGCCGGAGTCACTCCGGAGTCAGTCCGACCCCGTTTCCTCCCGGGTTGGGGGTTCAGCCGGGGGAGGGGCAATGGCGTCGGGGTCCCTCTCTCTGGCCGCTCTGTTCAGGACATCTCCACAGAGCAGGGTCCGGATGGCCCGGGAGAGCCTGGAGACAGGGGGTGGCAGCCATGACGGTGAAGCGAGTCTCTTTCTTTAAGGCCCCAAAGGATGGTGGGTGGCACAGACCGTCCCCACAATCTTTTATCCACCAATGAGGCCTCGTTTCTAACACCCCAATTGTGGGTCACGGATTTCTGCTCCCCCACTTCTCCCATATCCCAGGCGGGCCCCAGCCCGGCCCGTGGGGTCTGTCCGGTGACTGCTCGGGTTGGACTAATCCCGTCTTTCTGTCTTGCCAACTTCCCCCCAACGTTCATTCGTCCAGGTTCTCGTGACGCTGCCTGAACTTCTCACTCACCTTCGTCGGCTGAACCCACCACGAGGGGACATTTGGAGGCTCCGGTATCACAGTCGCCCACTGGCGTGGGGAGATTTGGTGGGCAGGGGAGAAGGAAGCTCTGGGGGTTTGTACAATAGAAATGCAGGCTGGGGAGGTCTAAGGAGAAAGGGGGGTGAGAAAAGGGGCTCGGGGACCCCGCTGCAGAGAGCGGAGGGGGACAGACACCTGGGGGCAGTAAGTGCCATTATTCCAGCTCCAGGCCAGACGCAGCACCCCACACACGGGGCCGAGGGATCTGTCTCTGGGCACTGGGCGCGGAGGGGCTGCAATTCTGCGGGATGGGGGGGCCCGGCTCAGGGCTGGGCGATGAACTCTGGTGGTCCTGGGGGATTTAACGACCCAGGGAAAGCGCTAGGACCAAACGCACCCTGCCCAGTGCGGCCCTGGATGGATGGGAGATGACAGCGGGTGTCTGAGGGGGAGGCTATAACTGGTGGTGACTGGTTTAGACTCGATTGGGACCCCCAGACAGGAGCTGGCTGCGAAGGGGCAGGTGGCAGGTGGGTGGGGTGACCGTGGCTGTGAAATGCTGGGTGCCCGGTCCTAAGGAAAGGGAGCGGGTGGTGCTGGGAATCTGGCCAGGAAGGGGTTGTTATCGAGTGCCCGGCCCCACAGTGCTTTGGCCTCCCCACAGACGAAGGCGGTGCCCTCCTGATACCGGGGCTTGCTACAGCACCACTCCCCACTGACAGCCCTGGGCACAGTCCAGCCTGGCTGGGCCAGTGAGGGGGACCCCAGCGCCCTCCAGGGACTGTTCCGTGGGGATCCCAATGTGCCCAGCACAGGGGTGGCTCATCCAGCTGGCACCACAAGGGGCTGGTGCGATTCTGGGGTGCGGCTCTCAGGTCGGGAGCTGTCTGAGGATGGATTCTCCAAGACGGGGGTGTTTGGGGACAGGCAGAGTTCATGCCGATGTCTCAGCCGCTCAAGGGGAAGTGGCTTGTCCCCCGGGAAGATTCTCTTCTCCGCATGCCGGATCCAGGTTCCTGGGGGTGCAGAGAGACGGCAGGTTAGAGGGACCCGTGTTGCCCTGGGCCCAGGACCAGATTAACTTGTTGTGGGCCCAGCGCCAAACATATTTGTGGGCCCCCTGGGACAGGAGATTGACACAGAAATTGTCTTTGACACAGCACATAGCAGCACAGGTTTTATTAACAATAGCAACACTAAGTGGTTTGATTGAGTAAGTTACTCACATTAATGCTTGCTATGTAATATACAAATTACTTACCTGAAGCAAGACTACTATGAAGAATGATGCTGTAAATAAAATGTATGAAAGTTTTCTTCAGATTTTTTGATGTGCCTTTGCTGCAGTAAATGCTTCAGTTCAACTAGAGACGTCTATGGAGTTTACCATCTCCGAGTCAATGGATAACAGAGTAAGACTGTTAAGACTTTGTTGAATCATTGTAGCACAGAAAGAACTTTTTATCCTTTTTAAATGTGAAAAAGACCTTTCACCACTGCAGTGTGACACTGGTAGTGTCAGGTAAATGCGCAGTCCAACAAAGACATTTGGAAAGGCTGTTTGCAAATTATGCGTGTTCATTATAGTCAGCATTTGCAGTGGTGTAGGCAGAGCTTGTGATAACGGCTTGTGTGAACCCCCCACGGATCGCACGGGGCCAAGAGTGGGCACGATCTTTGAGTCCGTGACAGGTTGGAGGGAAGCTGCTTTACAAGTGAGCACCACTGTACCCATTCTTCAAAGATCTCTTCATCAAGGTCACCTGGATAGAATTCAGTGAATCTTCGGAGAGACTCTTTAACAGCGGTCCTGTCAAGGTCACCTGTTAAAAAACAGAAACGGCTCTTTATTTCCGAATGTGCCTGAATTCTTCTGTTGAGATGGCTGACAAGTGAATCAATTATGGTGTAGAATGATTCAACTTTGAACTTCTCTTCTCCTGTCAGCACAAGAGCAGGTTCTTCACTATCATCAGCCATACGCTTTGGATGACGTTGCCGCTTTACCTGAAAGTTAGCTGTAGAACTTAAAGACATTGCAGCTTCCTGGTATTCCTTAAAATTATTCCGTTGTGCTGCCACAAACTCAGAGAGTGACTTCAGCAGCGTCACAGCTGTGCCTAAGTCCATTGTTTCAGACTGCAGAAGTTGACTTGTTTTCTTTACTCTTGTAAGAATACTACTCCACAATGTTGTCATAAATGGTTTCAACTAATGAGTTTGCCTCTGCTCCTTTTTCACCGTTGTGCACAGTGCCTGCACCAAAAGCCTGAAGCACGGATTTACAGCGTTGGTAGTTGCATGATAAACTGTGAAGTGCCTCTTGTGTCACCGAGGTGCTTTAGGAGAAGTTCTCTCTTACTGGCCTCAGATGTGTCCTCATTCAGAGAATGTCGCAACAGGCCCCAGCGATAAGTTGAACCTGAGAAAGAAACAGTTTTTGGAGAAATCCAGAAACTGTAATTGCATCAGTGCATGACTCTGCAGCAGCAACACCACATAGATGTAGTGAGTGGGTCATGCATGGGATGTACACGGCTTTCTCATTGACTGCAATTACCCGAACTTGCACACCAGAATAAATGCCAGGCATGTTACGAGCATTGTCCTATGTTTGACCTCCACAGTCCTTTAGATTGATATTTAGTTCATTACTCAGGGTTTCATTGATAACATTAAACAGATGAAGAGCTGCATGCGATGTAACTGGAACAAAATTCAAGATGCGTTCTACAGGTGTGCAGTTATTCAGCACGTAGCGCACAGTAAATGTCAGCTGATCAGTATGGCTAACATCCGGTGTGGAATCAACCCTGAAGGAAAAATACTTAGCCAGTTTTAGCTCATGCACAATGTCCCTGCTTTACCTTGTTAGCCAGGAGTTTGATGAACTCTTCACAGATTGGTGATGATAGATGTGATGTTGTGCCCCGACTAGCATTCCCATACTTGTTGATGTGGCAGTCCAGGGAAGCTGCCAAAGGTTTCATTAGACCCTCTCAGTGCCAGACCTCGTGTTGTCAGAACTTGTATTGTTGCTACGACTCGCTTCAACGCTTCTGTATAGCCATCTGCTGTCTGTTTATCAAGGGTTTCAGTTTTTGATGAACGCACTCCGTAAGTGGTGAGAGCTTGTTGGTGCTCAGTAGAACTTTCATGTTCACCAAGTCTGCCAGTGTGAGCCCAGGAATCAAATCCTCTCTTAGCTAGTGCAGATGCGCTGTTCGGAGAAAACAATTTGCACAGAAAAGAGCAGACAGAGCCAGTTGATGGTGAGTATATGAGTCAGGGCCTTTCAATAATTTCACCATTCGGGGACACTTGGTTGAAGGCTGTGTGACGAAGTGGGGGGTTTTCTTGGTTTTTTCTTGTTTTATTTCCAATGGTTTGCATGCAGAAGGAGTAGGATGCAGTTTCCCTGGGTGTTACTGGTTTAATGAGGTGAGGGGAGAGGGAGTTTGTTGTTACAGAGAACCAGCGAGGAAATTTGGGACCCCAGCCAATGACCTGGAGAATGGATAACACAGCTGGGTGACCTGGTGACTTGGTGACCGGGAGGCCCAGCTTGGGAGTCACAGCCGGTTCTGGCCAGTGGGAGGACAATGGGCTGTGAAGAGAGGACCCCGGTGACCTGACCAGCCAGTTCCAGCCAGAGGGGACCAGAGGACAGAAGAGGGGAGAGGAGGCCCAGGTGACCCTGTTTACCTGGAGAGAAGACAGTGGACAGAGGTGGGGCTTGCGGGAGGTGATCTCAGATGCCCAGCTGGGAAGCAGGGGGGCTCTGGGCTGGAGAGGGGGAGCAGGCAGAGCCAACCTGGACCCCACCCCCCCAACCAGAGCCAGGGAGAGAACCCAGGAGTCCTGGCTCCCAGCCACCCCCATTCCCCTCCCAGAGCTAGGGTATATAACAGGGTAGGTGCTGGGCATCAGGTTTACACAGAGTTTCACTGGCAGTAGCAGAAACAGGAAGCGAGAGCCGGCTCTGGGCAGACTTCCCCTTTCGCGGTTTTATAGGCAGCTCGCTCCTTTAACAACTCAGGATCTACATTTATCCCTCCCTCCCCCACTCATGGGGGCCAGAAACCACAACCCCCACGCCCCTGTCCTGTCTCTGTACCACATCACTGAGCTAAGAACGGCGATGCAGCGACACTATCTGAGAAGGAGGTTGGCCAGGTCCCTCCACCCCCATGCTCCAGGGTGGCCGCTGGGCCCAGCTGGGTGAAGAAGGAATCTTTCCTCCACTCCAGGGGAGAGGGTCACTCCATGTGGGGCACTGTGTTTGTGGGGGGATCCCTCCTCTGCTCTGAGCTGCTGCTCCAGGGAGGCTAGACGGGCCTGCTGGAAAATGTCCGGGCAGCCTGGGCACCTCTTGATGACTCCTCAGATTCTCCCTTTTCCAGGTGTTCCCCACACTGGGCAGCTCCCATGGGGGCCTGGGAGGTGATGGGTGGGGGACTAGGGAGCTGTAGGAGGGGATGTGGTTTGCTGGACAAGGCAGGGATCTGGCTTTGCCCTGACCGCGGTAGATTTGGCCTAGAGATTGCAGAGAAACCATCTGATGGGGAGGAAAGGGGCCGAGCACATCACGGGCTTCCTGGGGCTGCAGCCCCCGGTGCAGTTCCTCATTCCGCTCGCACTCGGGCCTCAGGCTGGGTGGAGCTGGGCACCAGGGCGTTGGTGGCAGCACTGAGGGGCTCCCACTGCCCCATCATGGTGGCTGCTCTCACCGCCCTCCTCCTCGGTGAGTATCAGAGACAGCCAGGGTGTGTGTCCATGGCGGGGGGGGGGGGGATGTGAGACCAGGGTGTAGGATCCAGATGCTCTGGGATCTGGTCACTAATGAACCGTCTCCTCTCCAGGCTGCTGGCTGGCCGGGCACAGCGGGGCGTGGGGAGGTGAGTGTCAGACTGTGGGGAGGACGGTAACATCAAGGATGGGGGAGAGGCTGCAAGGGGTGGGGAAAAGAGGAACTGAGCCCTGAACCTTCCCCAAAACTCAACCCAAACTCCCACTGTCAGCTCAGACCCATCCCCGTTCTTCTGTGCCCCGCCCCACCATGGAGTAACTAGGAGCCGAATCTGGCTCCTGGGATCTGACGAAGCAGAGGGGAACCGTCCCTTGGTTAAATGTTCTGCCCCCCACAGGCTGCGAGGATCAAGTATGGGGGGCAGCGGCATGTGGATTTCTTTCAGCTCATATAAGAAGGTTAAAAGGACCTGTCTGTGGGCTCTGGATCCCCTTGGGGTAACTGAAATGGTCATGGTCAGTGCAGCTGTGGGGGAGAACCCCCCAGATCCACCCCCAACAGCTCCCTCCCCTGCACTCTCAGCCCCCTGTTCCCAAGACCTGGGGAAAGGTGGGTCTTGTGTGACTCCTGCTGGTCACAGACTCTATTTCCAACCACAGGGTGGGGGTCAGAGCTGCAGGGGGGCACTGGTCAGGCTCCCTGGCTGGCCTGTGGTGGGGCCGGGCGGGGGGCAAGTGATCTCTCATGCAGCCAGGTCCTGAGCTAGGTCTGGGTGAACCCCCTGCCCCCAAACCCCATGGGCAGGCAGTGCCAACCCTGGTAGGGGACAGATTCCTAGAGAGGCCAAATGATGGATGGACTGAATTGGGGAGGGGGAGGCGGGGGGCTGTGTCTCCCCTGTTTAACTCCTGTCTTTTGTTGAAAGCAGGGCGAGATTACCCCAAACCCATCATCTGGGTGAGCCCCAGCAGGGTGGTGGCAATTGGGGGAAGCGTCACCATTCGCTGTGAGGGTTTGTACCCGGACATGGAGTTCTTTCTGCGTAAAGCTGGACACCCGAACCGGCAGGTGCAGTCGGTGCCTGATGGGACCGTGGCTGAATTTCCCATCCCCAGTGTCGGCCGGGAAGATGGAGGGAGCTACACCTGTGAATATCAACCCATAACAGCACAGAATCGCTGGTCATATCCCAGCGACCCCATCGAGATCATTGTAGGAGGTGAGGGAGAGGCCCGTCTCAGTGTCCCCGCTCCCAGCCCCACGCCCAGCCAAACCCTCGGGGGTCTCTTAGTGGTGTAGCCAGCTTCTAAGGGGAGGGGGAGCAAACATAAAAAAGGTGTCCCCCCTTGACTCCTCCTCTGGCCACGCCCCCTTGGCTCCTCCTCCGGCCGCTCCGCGCCCCCCCCTTGCCTCCTCCTCCGGCTGCATCGCCCCTCCCCCGCATGGCTCCTCTGGCCCTGCCGTGCCACCCCCATGGCCCCCCCCGCTCCTCCAGCCGCGGCTGCCGGCTGCATGCTGCGCCCCCCGCTCCTCCAGCCATGCCCCCCCGCTCCTCCGGTCGTGCCCGCCGCCCCCCCATGGCTGCCGGCCGCACTGCGGGCCACCAGCCTGCGCCCCACCCGCTCCTCCGGCCGCGGCTGCCAGGCCACGCTGTGGATCGCATGACACGCCCCCCGGCTCCTCTGGCTGCTTTTGGAAAGGTGGGGTAAGCGGCTGCTTCCCCTGCACCCCGCTAGCTACGCTACTGGGGTCTCTGCACTGATGGGACGCTCAGAGCCAGGCTCTGCACTGAACCCTGGGCCCAGCAGAGGGGACGCCTGGCCGGGGAGCGGGGACAGAGTCACTGGGGGATCCCCAACCAAGGGATTTGGGACAGAGGAAGGGGGGATCCCTGCCCCCAGGGGCAGCTGCAGAGCAGGGGGGGGCCTTTCCCAGACAACACATCAGTTAGGGGGTGATGGGCGGAGCTGAAGGTTATAAACCTCAGTGTATAGTAGAGACTTGCACAGTCCCCTACAAGTCAGGGGTGGTGCTGTGCACAGAACCCAGGAGTCCTGGCCCCCATCCTCCCTGTTCTCCCCACTAGACCTCACTCCCCCCCTAGAGCCGGGGACAGAACCCAGGAATCCTGGCTCCCAGCCCTCCCAGCAGAGAAGCCAGGGAGTGAATGGACCCTGGAGACTGGACTGGCCTGTCACCCGCTAGGGAGCAGAGCTCTGGGCCCCAGGGGCTGGGGTTGCTCCGTGTCTCATGCTGTTAGCCCAGCGCTCAGAGGAAACTCTGGCCCCTGTGGAAAGGCATCCAGGAGTCCGTCCCCAGGGCCGCCGGGTCTGACCCACCACTGAGGCCCTGTGGTGAGGACGGGCCCCAGGACTGAGTGACGGGGCCTGCGTCTCACGGCCTGTCTGCTTCCCCCTGCAGAGCCCAGCTACCCCAAACCCAGCGTCTCTGTGAGACCCAGCGGGGGGGTCTCCCTCGGGGGAGCCGTGACTGTCTGGTGTCGGGGGCAGCACCGGGGCGTGCGGTTCATGCTGAATAAAGAGGGATGCCATTTCCCACCTGTGGATTCGGACGGGTTTCAGGCTGTGTTTCCCATCAGCAATGTGAGCCGGGAGCACGGTGGGAACTACAGCTGCTCCTATCACAGCAGATCGGAGCCGTTCGCCGTGTCGTACCCCAGCGACCCTGTGGAGCTGGTGGTGAGAGGTGAGGGGCCCGGCTTGGCGTCCCCGTTCCCAGCCCCATTCCCAGCCAGACCTTCCCGGGAGCTCGGTGCCAATGGGATGCTCAGAGCCAGGCTCTGCCCTGAGCCCTGACCCAGCAGAAGGGACGCCCAGCCAGGGAGCGGGGACGGAGTCACTGGGGGGTTCCCCAGCCAGGGGGGAGCAGCAGCCCCTGGAGACTCGGGGCAGGGAGGCAACTTTAACGCTGCCCCTTGTGCGTACAAACCGTGAGTCGCTATTTAATCCCGAGATCCCATCCCCTCTGTTCTCCAGGCCCCACCCCAGACAGTGCCCTGACCGGGGCTGAATGAGGCAGGGGCTGCAGTGGCTTGATGGAAACGGCACTGGGCTGGGACCCAGGAGATCTGGCCCAGCTCCTGGCATGGCCACAGACTCTGTGTGATGGGAGCACGTCACAGTTTCCAAAAGTGGCCCCAAGACCGGAGAAGCTCTGTCCCCACGCCCTGGCCCCAGGGCGCAGCAGGGAGTGAGAGCTCCCCCAGCCCTGAGGCCGCGGCAGGTAGTGAGAGCTCCTCCCTTCCCAGCGGAGATCCCGGTGCTAAGGCTTCCCCTGCCTGCCCCTGTGCTTCTGCAGGGGACCAGGGTTGGGGTTCTGGGCCTTTTCCTGTCCTGCTTGCCTGGCGGCCGGGGCTCCAGGGCTCCTGGGTACGGGCCCCCTAGGCCCAGTGGCTGATCCACCACTGGTCAAGGAGTGTGTGGGGCAATCTCTGAGTCGGTGTTTTAGTCCCTTCCCCCACCCTGCCAGACGCTGGGGGAACCATCCCGACCCAGTCTGGAGCGACGCCAGCTCTCACCCGTCCCGGCAGTGTGGGGCCAGGTCCTGGGGTCGGGGGGGAAATCTACTGAGTCCCAGATTGTGGGGCAGCTTTCCCCAGTGGTTGCCCAGGGGTGGGGATGGAGGCTGTTCACACGGGTGGTGACTCCCCCCTCCTTCTGCTAACGGATTTGGGAGGGAAGAGAAGCCTCCTTCTCAGACACGAACCCGCTGCCTAGGGGGGAGGCAGGCAGTAACCTGGAGCTCCCTGCGAAGTAGCCAGGAGCAGCCAGCATGGGAGACTGGATACTGGGCTAGATGGGCCTGTTGGCCTGAGTCAGTGTGACCATGAGGAAGGGGGTGAAATTAGGGGGTTACCATATTTAAAAATTAAAAAAAGAGGACACTCCATGGGGCCCTGGCCCCGCCCCTTCCCGCCCCGGCCCAACTCCGCCCCTTCCCCAAAGTCCCCGCCCCCTCCCCTGAGCGCCCCGTATTCCCCCTCCTCCCTCCCAGCCACGCAAAACAGCTGCCCGAGTGCTACCGGCTTCACGGTTTGCCAGGCAGCCCCCAGACCTCCAGACCCTGCGCCCCCAGCCGGGCGTTTCCCCAGCGCAGCCGGAGCCCGGGAGGGGAAGCGTCCGGCCGGGGGCGCAGGGTCTGGAGGTCTGGGGGCTGCCCAACAAACCGTGAAGCCGGTAGCGCTTGGGCAGCTTGGCTCTTCAGCTACACAGAGCTGAGGTGTCTGGGGGGAGCAGCAGTAGCCGCCGCCGCGGGGGAATCGGCCTGCAGCTCGCAGCCTTCCGGAGCCGCTCTAAGGTAAGCAGGGGACTAGTATTTTCCTGGACATGTTTGGCTTTTTGGCAATTCCCCCCGGACGGGGATTTGAGGACCAAAAAGCCGGACATGTCTGGGAAAATCCGGACATATGGTAACCCTAGTGAAATGCCTTAGAAATAGACTAATGGAACAGGCTGGATCAGACAGCGCCCCCTAGCGCTGTACTGGGGCAATGGGGCCAGCCCTGAGTGATGGGGAGAGCGCCCCCTGCTGAGCCCCCTGCCTGCAGCCCAGCGCCCCCTAGCGCTACAAATCCCCCAAATCTTGCAGGCTCTGACCCCACTTGATTCTCTGGGCCCCCCTGACATCCTCCCCATAGAATTTTCTGCTGCCTGCGCCCTGCGGTGTCCCAGCCCCTTGGGCGCTGCCTGGGATGGGGGAATTGAGGGGGAGGGAACAGACTAGCTGCTCCTGGCACTCACGGCTGCTGCTGTTTCCCAGGCGGATCAGAATCGCCAGCACCTCCGGGTCTGACCAGCTCCATCATCGTCGGGGTGAGCGCGGCAGCCGCTGCCCTCCT
The DNA here is from genome assembly GCF_028017835.1 of Emys orbicularis. Taxonomy (NCBI): domain Eukaryota; kingdom Metazoa; phylum Chordata; order Testudines; family Emydidae; genus Emys; species Emys orbicularis. The sequence continues at coordinate 20,345,680 of NC_088703.1, forward strand.
CCTCCTCCTCGTGGCCTTCATCTGCTTCAGAAAAACCCGAGCCAGTAAGTGCCCCGCCCAGTGAGGGAAGGGTTAAACCTGCCGCTAAGCAGGGCGGGATGGGGTCACGGCTTGGATGGGGGATTGTGCTGGGAAAGCCAAAGAGTGGGGTGAGGGCTCAGCAGGGGGTTGTGCTGCATGGGTAAGACCTGTACACACAGCTGTCCCGCCCCAGAGGGACCACTTCTCAGGGCTAGCTAAGGGGTCCCCATATAACCAGTCCCCTTGCCCCACCCCAGAGGTGGCTGCATCTCAGCACGAGTTCAGGGGTCCCTGTATAAAGAGCCACCGGCACCGAGCCTCTCAAGTACCTGGGATGCCAAGGGAGCCGACCTATGGATCAGGTTCATTATAACGAGTCATTAACGAGAGCAGATTGGGGACGGGAAAAGCCCCCCCGAGTTAATCTGCCCCTCCCTCGGCGCATGCTATGGTGTTACGCTGCCCCCTGCTGGTCTGGCCCACCCCAGCAGGGATCCAGGCTCAGCACCAGCAGCAGAGGGAAGCCTCTCAGGCCCCCCATCCCTGCTGCCCTGTGGGGGTGAGTGGCCGGGCGCTGGGACCGGATGATCCCGATCGGCTCATGGGGGATTCTGGTTTGTGTCCCTCTGCAGGAAAAGGAGCCGCACCGAGACCGAGCAGGTAGGAACCCGGCTCCTCCCCCTCCCAATGGACCTGCCGGGGTCACAGGGCTCCTGGGTTCTGTCCCTGGCTCTGGGGGGGGGAGTGGGGGTTGGGGGCCAGGACTCCTCAGAGATGACCTGGGCCTGCTGACAGTGGAGGGGCACAGCCCCAGAACAGCTGGAGTCACATCACGCCCCCCCCCAGCCCTGGAAGCAGTGACCCCCCCGTGCAGCTCCCAGCTGTTCCTCTGCTCCTGCCTCTGCCTCTCTATCATGGACTCCCAGGTCGTGCCCACTCTTGGCCCCGTACGGTCCCTCGGGGGAACCCCCTTCAGTGTGACAGCTCTTCTCAGGGGTCCACTCTCTCTCGAGGGTTAAGCCCCTCCACCTCCTGGAACCGCACCTCCCTGAGCCTTAGCACACCTGTCACTCGCCGTGGGACCCTCAGGGAGTCCACTCGCTCTGGACCCCCGGGGCCTCCACCCCCCGAAGGGGTTGATGCAACCCTGTTCTCTAGCGCAGAGTGACTCTCAGCCAGTGTAAAACAGGAGGGTTTATTGAGTGTCTGAACCCAGTACAGGAAACTCTCAGGGCCTCAGGCCTGGCCTCCCTCAGCACAGCACATCCAAGTCTCCCCTGCATCCAGGTGGGCTCTGCCTGCTCCCTCTCTCCAGCCCAGAGCCCCCCTGCTTCCCAGCTGGGCATCCAAGATCACCGGCCCTAGGCCCCGCCTCTGTCCATTGTCTTCTCTGCAGGTAAACAGGGTCACCTGGGCCTCCTCTCCCCTCTTCTGTCCTCTGGCCCCCTCTGGCTGGAACCGGCTGGTCAGGTCACCGGGGTCCTCTCTTTACAGCCCATTGTCCTCCCACTGGCCAGAACCGGCTGCGACTCCTGAGCTGGGCCTCCCAGTCGCTGGGGTCTCCATCCTCCAGGCCATCGGCTGGAGTCCCAAGTTCCCTCGCTGGTCCTCTGTAACAACAAACTCCCTCTCCCCTCATCTCATTAAACCAGTAACACCCAGGGAAACTGAGTCCCGGCACCCCCTCTGCATGCAAACCATTGAAAGAACAAGGAAAAACCAAGGAACTCCCCGCCACTTCGTCACACTCTCCCTGTCCAGCACAGCTCCTCAGCTCAGCTGCTGCGCAGGGAGGGGGCCCGGCTGCATCACGTGACCGAGCAATCTGGGGGGGTGTCATGTGACCCTGCATGCCCCCACCCACATGTCGCCTCTGCCTGGGTTCTGTCCCCAGCTCTGGCAGGGGGGTGGGGTCTAGTGGTTGTGGCGGGGGGAGGGTTAGGGAACAGGGTTCAGTGTGAGGCAGGATGGGGGGGGCTCTCTGGGTGTGTTGTGGAATCTCCCTGCGGGTGGGGGGATATGACATTTACAAGTGGATTTTCTCTCTTTTAGCACCAGCCCCTCGGGGATGTTGGAGGCCCCGGCTCAGCAAGATCCTGTCTGTGAGTAACACACCCAAGAGGGTACCAGGGTGGGGCAGGACCCCAGGAGAGGGGCGGGGCTTGTGGGGGTTCCACCCATATGGGGCGGGGCCTGAATTACACCTGCTGCTGGGTGGCACTAAGGAGAGGGTCCCAGAGGTAGCTGGTGTCAGCTGAGCTTCTTGCCTCCCTCCCCACCAACTCCCTGGGGGCCACCCTCCCCTCCCCCTCTAGTTGAGTGTCTCCCCTGTGTGCCCCGCATTCTCCCATCCCAGGCCTGGGGCTTTGGGGGTCTCCCCTTCATTTCTCCATTGGGCCTTCCCAGCCAGTGACCTGCAGGGAATCCCCATCCACTCCTGGCTCCCAGCCCCCCTGCTCTAACCACTAGACACCGCTCCCCTCCTAGAGCCGGGGAGAGAACCCAGGCATCCCGACTCCCAGCCCCCCTGCCCCGCTGTAACCCCCTAGACTCTGCTGCCATCTCTGTGCCTCAGTATTCTTCCCTCTCTGTCACACGGGGCTAATGACCATGGCCCATGCTGTGGGGTGGGGAGAGGTGGATGTGCAGGTCTCTGAGCCCCCTGGCTGGACAGAGGGGTTGGAGCTGTGTGTGGGGTTCTGCTCTGGGCCGGCCGGGGGTGCAGCTCAGCGGGTGTCTCTGTTCCGCAGACTCCTCCATCGATGAAGGGAAAGAGATGCAGAACCTGGTAAGTGTCCCTGTCCGCCCGCATGCCCTGACCCCCAAGGGCCCCACTCACCTTATCTGGCACACTCAGTATTTTGGGGTGGGGGTTGGGTTGCTGGGAGGGGCTTATGGGATCGTCAGCTGGGATTTCAGGTGTGTGTGTGTGTGTATGTGTGTCTTGTCACCCCCTGCTGGAGGGGACAAGCCCTGCTCTGTGTGAATGTGTGTGTGTGGCGGGGGGTTGGTGCGCACACACACACACACACACACACACAGAGACACAGTCACTCTCTCCCCTCCCACCCCCAGGAGCCTGACCCCGGCACTGACGGACTCACCTACGTCGAGCTGGACGGCCAGGCACTGCAGGCCAAGTGGGGGGGCCCAGCCCCTGCCCCTGAGCCTGCCCAGCCCAGTGTGTACGCCGCGATCAACGTGAGCCGGGGGACCCCACAGTGAGAGTCCCCCGCAGCCATGGGGCACCGCCCCGAGGGGGCGACAGACTCACAGACTTTAAGGCCAGAAGGGTCCATCATGATCATCTGGTTTGACCTGCTGCACATCGCAGGCCACAGAGCCTCACCCACCCACTCCTGTAGCAGACCCCTAGCCTCCGGCTGAGTCACTGACGGCCTCAAATCATGGGTTAAAGACGTCAAGTTACAGAGAATCCACCAGTGACACTAATTTAAACCTGCCAGTGCCCCGCGCCCCAGGCTGCAGACGAAGTCGAAACCCCCCCAGGGTCTCTGCCAATCTGACCTGGGGGGGGGGGGAATTCCTTCCTGATCCCAGATACGGCGACCTGTTAGACCCTGAGCATGTGGGCAAGACCCACCCGCCAGACACCTGGGAACGGATTCTCTGTAGTAACTCTGAGCCCTCCCCAGCGAGTGCCCCGTCTCCGGCCGTTGGAGAGATTTGCTGCTAGCAGTCGCGGATCGGCTCCATGCCGTTGTGGGATGTCTCCTCATCCCGTCCCCTCCAGAAACGTCTCAAGCTCAGTCTTGAAGCCAGTTATGTCCCTTGGGAGGCTGCTCCAGAACTTTGCTCCTCTGACGGTTGGGCCTTGTCTACATTATAGAGTGTTGTCGGCAAAAAGCGCCATGATAACATCGCTATTGCACGTTCACACTGTGCTTCCTCTGCCGGCAGAGCGTGTCCACGTTTGGTGCTGCAGCATCGACAGCGAGAGCAGTGCATTGTGGGTAGCTATCCCACCGTGCTACTTGGCACCTTCTGCAGCTAGGGCTTGTGGGAAGGCGGGTGGATCGCAGTGCATCATGGGGGCGGGCTCAGCATCCTGTGGTGCGTTATTTTCTGTCCCAGCATTCCACGCTGTTCCAACTGCGTTTCGCAGCATTTCCCTGTTTCCGGTGCGCCCGCCATCCCTGTGTGAAAGGATGGATCCCGCGCGGCTGTGAACGCGGCGCGGCTGGCCAGGCAGTATGTCATGAGCTCCCAGTCTGAACAGGGACCAGAGTTGCCCGAGCTGCTCTGTGCCATGGAGAGAAACAACACCAGCTTCCTCCTGGCATCACGGAGCGGCTGCACACAGCGGAGCGTCGCTTTGGGGCTTGGGAATCAAGCACTGAGTGGTGGGATCACATTGTTATGCACGTCTGTGATAGGCAAAGCGTGGGTTGGGGATATGAGGTGTCACATGACCCCCCCTGCCCCCAGATTTCTGCCAGGGTACGAGTTGGCCTGTGCGTGGGAAAGGCACCAGCAGCGAGCGCTCCCGCTGAGACCCACTAGGTGTTGCCCAGAGCTGGGAAGTGAGACCGGGCTGGCAGCACAGCCCTCTGCGAGAGAGGGCATGGGGAAGCCGTCTGAGTCCCACCCCTTCCTCGCCTGGGAGCAGCACGGCCCCCGTGAGAATTTCACGGGTGACACAGGTCTGGTGAACTAAGTATTAAACCAGCAGGGAAATGTATGTACCTGCTCGAGTGCTGGTCTGGACTAGCCTGCCTGGGTGCGCAGAAAGGAGCTCAGGGAGTTAGGGCAAGCGGGGGTCAGGGGTGATATGGAGGGTGGGGGGCTGGGGGAGGCAGCAGGGGCCAAGGTGCCAAAATACAAGTTCACATAGGGCGCCATTTCCCCTAAGGATGACCCTGACAGGACCGGCCTTAAGTTTGGGCGAGGTGTGTGACTGCCCAGGCGCTGTGGTCATGAGGGTGTTGCTGGAGGGGCCTTGGCAGTCACCAGGAAGCCGACTGGGGCAGTGGTGGTGGTGGTGGGGAGCCCGTCATTACGCCCCCCCGTCCCCACTATCTGCAGTTCCCAGTCGCCCGGTCTGGGATGACGTGCCGCGGCTACAGAACGTTCGGATGCGGGAAGCCCCCTCCCTCGACCTGTCTGCGGAGCTCGCCCCAGCCCTGCGGCACAAGGACACCCAAATGAGAGCAGCCTGTCGCGGAGAAGCGCCCGGCGATCGCTGTGTGGACGCTGGTGACTCCAGGCTGCTCCCGGCCAGTCGTGAATCCGCTGGAAGTGGGGAAGTCGACCGCGGGTGCGGCGTTAACACTAGTGCGCGGAGCCATTAATCACATCTCACTACGAAGGACCGTGACCCTTGGCAATGTGCGTGAAATAGCGGAGGAGCTTTGCGCATTGGGATTCCCTAACTGCGGCGGGGCGATAGAGGCAACGCAGGTTCCAATTTTGGCCCCGGACCATCTTGCGACGGACACATCAGTGGGAAGGGGACTTCTCCAGGGTGTTGCAGGCACTTGGGGATCACTGTGGGCGTTTCACTGACCCCAGCGCGGGGTGCTCTGGGAACGTGCATGACACACACATCGTCAGGAACACTGGCCTGGACAGAAAGCTGCAAGCAGGGACTTTCTTTCCACACCAGAAGATTCCAGTGGGGGATGTTGAAATGCCCAGAGTGATCCTGGGACACCCGGTGTAGCCCCTGCTCCCAGGGCTCATGAAACCTGATGCGGGAACCCTGGAGAGCAGCAAGGAGCCCTTCAAACCCAGGCCGAGCAGGTGCAGAACGACCGCGGGGGGAACCAACCCGACCCAGCCTGGAACAGTGCCAGCCGGGCTGGGTACCAGGAGGGGGGACTCACGATAGAACCAGCCCTGGAAACAGGCTCATGATGCCCAAGGAGCCACCCCGGGAGCTGGGGCTGGTTGGGTGGGACGGAGGCCGTGACTTCTGGTGCATGGGCCCAGACATCGGGGGGGGCAACCCCCCACCCTTCCCTCACCACCTGACCCCCAGCTCCTCTGATGCCTCCCGTACTGAAGGTCACTGCCTGGAAGCTGCTGGGGGCATCCTGGGAGGGAGGGCAGTATCCCGGGAGACTTGGCTGAGGAGTTGGGCCCAGCTGGGTGCCTGAATCCTGGGGCAGTAACCCACCTTATTGGGCTGCATGACGTCCCCCTGGCAATAGGAGTGAGCATTACCCAGAATTCCCTCTGCTCTTGCTTCCCCTCCCCCCACTGGGGTCTCAAGGGACCTCCGACCCACCCCCCAATAGATGTTCTGCTGCATCTGGCTGCACCCCGGGCACCGCCAGGACGTGGGAGGCAGCGGGTAACATACCAGCCTCCCTCAGCGTGCACTGCTTGGCTGTGTTTGGCAGAAGCCAAGACAGCCCGGGGCTGAAACTAGAAATAGAGAATAACTCTGAGGTCCTATTGTAATTATGCAAAGCGTGGGCCATTAATGGCGGTTTAGAATGTTGATGGCTCCCATTGACTAGGACAATTGACTGTAGATGGCTCTGTTTACCTGCAAGCCTCCACTGCATACCTGATACTGGAATCCATCTGAAACCTGGCACTTGTCCATTGAGAGGGAGGGGTGGGGGCCCAGAGAGACAAAAGATTCCCGCCTTGTGCCAAAGCTATAAAAGGGGGTGGAACAGAACAAAGGGGGCTGCCAGTCATGAGAAATCCCCTTGTTACCACCTGAGCTGGAACTAACAAGGACTGTACCAGGGAAAGGATTGGGCCCAGATTAGGAAGGAGTCTAGTCTGTGAAAGAAGCTTATTGGAATCTCTCTAAGAGTGAGATTTACTTGTATTCAGTTTCTTAATGTATTAGGCTTAGACTTGCGAATTTTTTTTTTTTTTTTTTTTTGGTAACTTACTTTGTTCTGTCTGTTATTACTTGGAACCAGTTAAATCCTACTTTTTATACTTAATAAAATCACTTTTGTTTATTAATTGACCCAGAGATTAATACCTGGGGGAGCAAACAGCTGTGCATATCTCTCTATCAGTGTTATAGAGGGCAGACAATTTATGAGTTTACCCTGTATAAGCTTTATACAGAGTAAAACAGATTTATTTGGGGTTTGGATCCCATTGGGAGCTGGGTGTCTGGGTGCTGGAGATAGGTGACCTGATGAGCAGTTTTTGGTTAAAGTCTGCAGTTTTGGGGGTATGAACCAGACCTGGGTCTGTGTTGCAGCAGGCTGGCGTGTCTGGCTCAACAAGGCAGGGTTCTGGAGTCCCAAGCTGGCAGGGAAAATGGGCTCAGAGGTAGTCTCAGAATATCAGGAGACAGTTCCAAGGGGGTCTCTGTGACCGAACGTGTCACAAGGTCCATCAATGGCTATTAGTCAGGATGGGCAGGGATGGTGTCTCTAGCCTCTGTTTGCCAGAAGCTGGAAATGGGTGACAGGAGATATCCACTGGATGATTACCTGTTCTGTTCATTCATTCTGGGGCACCTGGCACTGGCCACTGTCAGAGGACAGGATACTGGGCTAGATGAACCTTTGGTCTGACCCAATGTGGCCATTCTCATGTTCTTATTAGGCTTGTAGCAGTGATGGAATAAACTGCTGGCTTGTGAAGTCTCTGGTTGCTTCCAAATAACTGGAAGGTCCTCAGGCCCTTGGTTAGATGCTCCCATTAGTATAAGTTCAGACTCCAGAGGTGTGAGCACGAAAGAGGCAAAATGGAGATGTTTCCAGTGCCTTTTATAGCTTCTGCCAAGTGAAGGGAAACCCATCATTCTCCCATGGAAAATTACAGGGAAGAAGATGGTGTTTGGAGTCACATGTCCGTGCGTACTGCCCTTAGTCATAGGAGAGGCCATCCCAGGAAAGGCCATTCAGTGTAGACAGGCATCTCCCCAGGTCCATTGTGACCTAAGTGTGCTTTGATGGGCGATTCAACTTGAATAGTTCCTTCACAATCTGCTGGCTAGTCGCCTTGTGGTTGTTACCACAAGAGCAAACATTTGAAATACAGGTACATGGTTAATATTCATAACTTCAGATACAAAAATGATTCATGCAACCACAGTCAGCCAATCATAACCTCTCCATGCACACCTCACTGGGATACTTTGTACAAGATTTGTTGAAATTATATAACAGTAGCAACAATGATCAACATGGTCTTTTTTTAATCCGATAACGTCACACCCCCTCTTTGGGTCTGCGGTTGCTCTGCTACTCCTGTCACGGACTCACAGATCATGCCCACTCTTGGCCCCTTGCAGTCCGTGGGGGGTGCCCCTTTCAGTGCGACAGCCCTTCTCGGGGGTCCACTCTCTCTCGGGGTCAGGCCCCTCCACCTCCTGGAGCCGCACCTCTCTGAGCCTTAGCACACCTGTTTCTCGCCATGGGCCCCCTCAGGGAATCCACTCCTTCTGGACCCCCGGGGCTTCCACGCCCCGAAGGGGTTGATGCAACCCTGTTCTCTAGACCGGAGTGACTCTCAGCCAGCGTAAAACAGGAGGGGTTATTGAGCGTTGAACACAGCACAGGAAACTCTCAGGGCCTCAGGCCTGGCCTCCCTCAGCACAGCACACCCCAGTCTCTCTGCATCCAGGTGGGCTCTGCCTGCTCCCTCTCTCCAGCCCTGAGGTCCCCTGCTTCCCAGCTGGGCATCTGAGATCACTGACCCCAAACCCTGCCTCTGTCCATTGTCTTCTCTCCAGGGAAACAGGTCGCCTGGGCCTCCTCTCCTCTCAGCCCTCCTATGGCCCCCTCTGCCTGGAACGGTCTGGTCAGGTCACTGGGGTCCTCTCTTCGCAGCCCATTGTCCTTCCACTGGCCAGAACTGGCTGCGACTCCTGAGCTAGGCCTCCTGGTCACCAGGTTACCAGTCGCTGAGGTATCCATCCTCCAGGCCATCGGCTGGGGTCCCAAGTTCCCTCTCCGGTCCTCTGTACCAACAAACTCCCTCTCCCCTCACCTCGTTAAACCAGTAACCCCCAGGGACACTGAGTCCCACCCCCTCCACATGCAACCGGCTGGAAAACATGGAAAAAACCCACACAAACCTCCCAAGTCGTCACACCTCCCCATCCAGGGTATCAAAGTCCCACTGGACGACAGCCCCAAGCAGCCTCCTGCTCTGCTGCCCGCTCTGTGCCACTGCCCCCGTGGCTGGTAGGGGAAGCCCGGCCTGTCTGCTACTCCAGGGTCCAGCTCAGGGACCTACAACCACCAGCCAACCTTTGTCCCGTCCCAAACCTGGGCTGCTTCCTCCCCATCAGGGTCCTTCTCCACCCTCCTTGGGGCCCCTTCCCTTGGGGCTGGCACCCAGGGCATCTGTTCTCCTTGATTTCCCCCCTCCCCACTCTAGGCCCAGAGACCTGGGGACCTTCACCCAGCAGGGGAGGAGGCGGAGGTGTAGGTGAGGTGAGCTGGGGCAGGGCGGGGAGCTTGGCTGCCAGTGGGTGCAGAGCACCCACCAATTTTTCCCTGTGGGTGCTCCAGCCCCGGAGCACCCACCGAGTCAGCGCTTATGGGCCCAACCCCACATTCACCCCTCCTCCTCCCTCTGCCCCTCTAGACAGTCTGGGGGGGCAGGATTGTTCCCCACCTCCAGGCTGAAGTGTCGGCCATCTTAGCCAGGGGCAGCATGGCCGCCCTGCGAGGGCTGCAGGCGGGCGAGGGGGTGGCCATGTTACCTGAGGGCAGCCAGGGGCTTCCCTCCCTTGGAAAGCAATGGGAGATGGCAGCCATGGCTAGTGGGGGGCTGTGAGGGGGGGACAGGCTGGGGGCTGGGGAGTCAGGCAGGGGTGGGGGGGTCAGGTGGTGGGGGAATGACCCTGCTTCACAATGAATTTGCTGCTCTTCTCCCTCCTGCTCCGGAGGCGAAGGCTCCTGGGGGGGCTGGTGAGCAGGGGGGTCGGGGCCCTGGGACGAGGGGGCTGATTGGAGGAGGCTCATTGGGACCCTTCGGCCGGGCAGCTGATGCACCTTTAATGCAGCCCCAGCCTGGCCCAGCACCGTGTGCAAGCACCAGAGGGGCGACACTGATGGTGACACCAGGAGTCCTAGCCCCACCTCCACCCCCCAGCTCTAACCACTAGTCCCCACTCCCCTGCCAGAGCCTGGCACAGAGTCAGACCTTCCTGACTCCCAGCTTCCTCCTGCCGCTAGCCAATGGCGTATAAACAAAGCCTGTGTCACGTCCCTCTCTAGGGGCCTGGCCACATAACCCCTGACAGTGTCTCCTTCAGCTCGGGGGCAGGGTCTCTGCGGGGGCATTAGAAGGTCCCTGGGTCTCTCCCAGCTGGTGACCCGTTGGGGGCCTGGGATGGAATTTCTCTTTCTTCAATTTTCTTTTGAACCTGGTTGATTTAATTCACACGTTGGGAAAAGCCCCTTAGAACCAGTCGTTACAGTGTAAACCCGTCATCACCGCTCAGCTATGGTGCAAGGGGCAGCAAACCCAGGCGTCCTCCATCGCGCCCGCTCCTCACACGGTGCCACGGCTTGTGTTGCAGGTGGGCAGGTTTGCAGGCTGAGAGGGAAGGCTGCAGAGTCAGACCCTCCAGCACCAGGAAATACCACAGTTAAGTTTTCCTCAACTCTGCCCCCTTTAATTGCATGAGCACGTATTAATTTTACCTACATGGGTCACCAGCCAGCTTTGAACCCAGAATGCAACAAAGCAGGTGGGGTGTGTGGCGGGGGAGGGGGGGTCTGTTTGTAAATCTTTATGGAAATACAGTAGAACCTGAGAGTTACAAACACCTCGGGATTGGAGGTTGTTCGTAACTCTGAAATATTCGCTGCTCTGAACAAAAGGTTATTGCTGGTCGTTCAAGAGTTTACACGTGAACATTGACTTCATACAACTGAACATGGACTTAGCACAGCTTTGAAACTTTACTATGCCGAAGAAAAATGCTGCTTTTAACCATCTTAATTTAAATGAAACAAGTTTCCTTCCCTTGTCAAATCTTTCTTTTTAAACGTTGCCTTTCTTTTTTTACTAGTTTACGTTTAACAGAGAACTGTTCTGTATTTGCTTGTTGTAAGTGATCTCTGCTGCCGTCTGATCGCTCACTTCCAGTTCCAAATGAGGGGTGTGGTTGGTTGGTCAGTTCGTAACTCTGAGGTTCTACTGTAGTGGTCAGTTGAAGATTGAAGACAAGACCCTGTGGTCTCCTGGCTCCCAGCCCGATGCACCTTCCCCAATGCTGCAGGGTGCACTGAGAGTGACCTCTCCCCCCTCCCCGCAGAGACATAGAGAAGCTGGGAGCTGCATGATGCTTGGCCAGGCTGATGGGCCCAGGGTTTCCTGGGTTTTGCAGGGGCCTCTGCTTGTTTTGCCTGCCCTAGATTTCGCCAGCAGATTAGAGACAAGGTGTGACGGACACAGGAAGAGACGACACATCATCAACTTCCTGTAGCTGGAGCCACCAGCTGAGTTCCTTATTTGGGGGTCAGTGGAGTTGGGCTTCGGGCGGGGCATTGGAGGCAGCGCTGAGGGGCCCCTCGCTGCCCCCATCATGGCATCTGCTCTCATTGTTCTCTTACTCGGTGAGTATCGGATAAAACCAGGGCGTGTGCCCATGGGGGAGATCTGAGCCCAGGGCATGTGTCCATGCGGGCGGGGGGGAATCTGAGACCAGGACATGTGCCCATGGGGTGGGATCAGAGCCCAGGGTGTAATATTGAGTCACTCTGGTATCTGGTCCCTAATGAGCATCTCCTTTCCAGGCTGCTGGCTGGCCAGGCAGAGCTGGGTGTCGGGACGTGAGTATCTGTGGGGCAGGGGAAACTTTAGTGTTCAGTTTGGAGGGGTGCGGGAAAGCGATTTCCAGCCTGTTCACACCCTGAACCTTCAGGCTTCACAGCAGCCCCCCGGGCAGGGGCTTAGCACCCTCTGCGCCCCCCACCCCCTCGCCCTGGGTCCTACCCCCAGGGAGCGCGGGGCTGCTCTGTCCTCTTGGCACCTCCCCTGCTCAGCCCCCTCTCTGGCCAGGGTCACTGAGGCCTCTGCAGTCAGGTTCCCTGGGCCCTGGTGCACAATGCAGCCTTAGGGCTTAACCCCTTCCTGCCCACGCTGTAGCTGGGGGACAGGAGGTGGCTGGGTTATGTGGGTGGCCAGCAGCAGCCGGGGGTGTTCGCTGCCTTTCCACACTGTGCGGGCAGGAAGGGACAAGCTGCTTCCATCCATGGGGGAGAGGGGGAGAGATGAGCTCGGCAAAGACACGGGCCAGGTCATCCCTTCCCGCGCCTGGCTCCTCCCGGGTGGCTGGAAGCATCTCCCGTCCCTTCCCTCCCGCACAGTGTGGAAAGGCTGCTGCTGGCCACATTCTGGTGTGATCCCCGGCAGAAATCTGGGGGGAGGGGGGACATGTGACCCTGTGTCTTACCGCCCTCACATGTTGCCTCGGGAAGACACTGTGACAGGTACCAGGAGAGGCGGGTCCGTCCCCAGGGGTCCAGCCAGGCATGGAGGGTGGAGAGCGCTGGGCAGGGAGGTTCGGGTCGGTCAGTCACCAGCCCCCCCGTGTGAGAGAGGGGTACAGGAGTGTGTGTGTTTGTGTGTGTGTCTGTGTGTAACTTCTTCCTGTAGGGGGGATGGGGTGTGTGTGTGTGTGTGTCACCCCTCCCCATGTGAACGCTAAAGCTTTAAAGATAAAGGTAAATAAAAAGATCCAGCTATGCAGAATTTCTTTTTAACAGGGACTCAGTCAACTTGATGTTAATTTGAATGTTTGTACTGCATAGATCTGATTGATTGTCATTGAACTTGCTTGAATACGAATAATTTTACCAGGTGTCCCATATTCAGCATAGGGAAATATGGTCACCCCACTGGTGGGCTGAGATCAGAACCCAGACCTGCCCCCAGTGCAGTCAGGAGTGACTCCGGATTGACCCTGGGGGTTGCGATCAGAACCCGGCCCCCAGGTTCCCTGTAGATGCAGTGAGTTGTCTGTTACCCCTGGCGCTGTCCCTAGGGCTGGGCGCTAAGGGCAGGTTAAAGACACACGGGGAGGGGTTTGTGTCTCCCTATCTCACTCCTGTTTGTGTGTGAACGCAGAGCTCCCTGCGCCCGGACCCTCCATCTCCGTCAGCCCCAGCGGGTTGATCGCCCTGGGGGGAGCCGTCACCATCCGCTGTCAGTGTCGGTGCGAGGCCAGGAGGTTATTGCTGTATAAAGGTGGAATCGAAATCCGGGAGCTGGATGCTGCTGGGGACGGGGGTGAATTCACCATCAACAGCACCAGATGGGCAGACGGAGGGTCCTACACGTGCCGATCTCGCTCCAGATCGGAGCCGCCCAACTGGTCAGATCCCAGTGACTATGTGCGGATCATTGTAGTAGGTGAGGGGCCCGGCTCAGTGTCCCTGCTCCCAGCCCCACACCCAGCCAGACTGTCATGGGGGGGCTCTGGTCATATGGGACACTCCTTGGGGTGTCACTTAACCGGCCTGTGCCTCCATTTCCTCTCGTATGAATGGGGGATAATCATCCCTCCTGCACCTTGTGTCTGGTTAGATCTTCAGGACTTGGCTTTAGGGTGGGGACTTTTTCTCACCATGTCTGTGCAGCACCCAGGACCGGCTCTAGGCACCAGCAAACCGAACATGTGCTTGGGGCCACACAATTTTAGGGGCATTTGGTTTTTTTTTTGCTTTGGCAGTTGTGCTCCCGGAGGTTTTTTTGTTGTTGTTGTTGCTTGGGGCAGCAAAAAACCTAGAGACGGCCCTGGCAGCACCCAGCACCTCTGACTCCCAGCCCTACGAGTCCGCAAAGACAAGTGTGAATTCTTCCAGCCCTCTGTTGAATATTTGGGACACATCATTGATGCTACTGGTCTTCGTAAGGCCCCTGCAAAAGTTAAGGTTATTGTGGAGGCTCCCTCTCCTTGAAATGTGAGCTAGCTTCGCTCATTTCTAGGACTATTGAACTATTATGTTCAATAGTAGGGGTAAGGATATATACTGTTAAAATTATATAACAGTAGCAACAATGATCGACATTGTCTTATTTTAATCCGATAACGTCACACCCCCTCTTTGGGTCTGCGGTTGCTCTGCTCCTCCTGTCACAGACTCACAGATCATGCCCACTCTTGACCCCTTGCAGTCCGTGGGGGGGTACCCCTTTCAGTGCGACAGCCCTTCTCGGGGGTCCACTCTCTCTCGGGGTCAGGCCCCTCCACCTCCTGGAGCTGCACCTCTCTGAGCCTTAGCATGTCTGTCTCTCACCGTGGGCCCCCTCAGGGAGTCCACTCGCTCTGGACCCCCCGGGCCTCCACCCCCGAAGGGGTTGACGCAACCCTGTTCTCTAGACCGGAGTTACTCTCAGCCAGCATAAAACAGGAGGGATTATTGAGAGTTGAACACAGCACAGGAAAATCTCAGGGCCTCAGGTCTGGCCTCCCTCAGCCCAGCACATCCCAGTCTCTCTGCATCCAGGTGGGCTCTGCCTGTTCCCCCTCTCCAGCCCCGAGCCCCCCTGCTTCCTAGCTGGGCATCTGAGATCCCCGGCCCAAAGCCCCCGCCTCTGTCCATTGTCTTCTCTCCAGGGAAACAGGGTCGTAAACTGGGGCCTCCTCTCCTCGCTTCTGTCCTCTGGCTGGAACCGGCTGGTTAAGTCACTGGGTCCTCACTCTGCAGCCCATTGTCCGCCCACTGGCCAGAACCGGCTGCGACTCCTCAGCTGGGTCTCCGGGTCACCAGGTCGCCAGGTCACCGGTCGCTGGGGTATCCATCCTCCAGGCCATCGGCTGGGTCCCCAAGTCCTCTCTCCGGTCCTCTGCAAAACAAACTCCCTCTCCCCTCACCTCGTTAAACCAGTAACACCCAGGGAAACTGAGTCCCACCCCCTCTGCATGCAAACCATTGAAACTCCACAGAAAACAAGAAACCCCTCCTTTTGTCACAGGGGGTATCCGGCGGCTGGGGCCCAGCTGGGTCAGTTCCCTCTTTGGGATTAAAATGAGCATTGGCTGGGATGGGGGAGGCACAGAACTGAACACCCAGGGCCGGGGTGAGAGCCTTGAACAGTGACTCAGCGTCAGATTTGGTGCTATATTGGCAGCTGTAGCTCCCTGCGTCTCTCTGGCTTACATTGCGGATGGAAAATGTAGCCACATCCTCAGCGGGGCCTATGTGCTGCCGTGTTTCTGGGTCTCCAGCTTTATACAGAAGGACCCTCGCTCCCCGACACCGACACTCACACCAGACAGTCACGGCTCCCCCCAAAGCGACCCGCCCACTGGGGCCCAGGGAGATGTTGGGTTTGGGGTAGCTGGGCTCTGCAGACAGGAGGAGACAGGCCATGAGACACAGACCCCGGCACGGTCACTGCGCCCCAGCCCCATAGACAAGACCGATACAGGGTCCTGCAGGGAGAGTCTCCTGGATGCTTTTCCCCCGAATCCAAGACCAAGAGAGCTGGGCTAGTGACACAAGAGACATTGGGTCCCCCCACCCCTCAGCAGGGCAATGGTGCGGATCCATCTGCAAGGAGCCCATGGAGGGGCGGCTGGGGCAGGGCAAGGAGAGTCCAAGGGGACCTAGAGGCCAATTGCGTTTTATCTCAGTCAGCTGGGGAAGGAGAAATCAGTTGAGTGGGGAATAATCACAAGTGAATCAGAGTTTGCTGGTGTAGCAGGAACTGCTGTGTAGATTCACACTGGGAACTATTGCTGAGCTCGCCTGAACAGTGTTGTGTATTTGGTTGTCACGGTAATAGAATCTTGTTGTTGCTATGGCAACTAAATTAGATTATTAGGGGATAGCCCAGCCAGTTTTGGCTGGTTTTTGTTAGTTCAGTGTGTGGCAATAAATGGCTGCTTTCAAGGTTTACAGCTCTCTGTGTCTCCAATGATTTCTTCCTAAAACGGTTGCCCCCAAGGATATAACAACGTGATGACGAGGATGGGATTCCTGTGCTGCCCCAGCAGCAGAAGGAAGTGGAAGTGAAGATACAAAAAAAACCCCTTGTTGCTGTTGGAAGGGGGTGAGATCTGACTTGTTCGCACTGACTGTGCAAACTGAAACTAAAACCATGGCTACACTTACTGGGCAGCTGGAACCTTTTGAGGAGACTATAGTGCAATGGCCTGTATATACTGAGCGTTTTGAGCTTTTTGTTATTGTAAATGACATTACGGAAGAGAAAAAGGTGCCAATATTCGTAAGTGTTGTAGGGGCTAAAACCTACTCCCTGCTATGCCTGAGACCAAATCTTACAGTGACATTGTGGAAATCCTGGGGTCCCATTTTTCTCCAAAAACCATTGGTAATTGCTGAAAGATACAGGTTCCACTAAAGAGACCAAAAAGAAGACGAAACAGTTGTACAATTTGTAGCAACTTTGAAAAAGCTTGTGAAACAGTGTGAATTTAAGGAGATGTTAAATGATGCCCCACGTGACAGGTTAGTGTGTGGCCTGCACAGTGAAGCTAAATGGAAGCGCCTATTGAGAGAGGCTCAGCTTACCTTACAAAAGGCTGTTGATATTGCTGTCTCCATGGAACTGGCTACAAAGGAGGTGCAATGCATCGGTGCGTCCCCTAGGGTGCATATGGTGTCACAAAAACCTACCCACAAAACTGTGGGGAGTCAAGAATGTTACCGCTGTGGTAAGCCGGGTCACCCTGCATCAGAATGCTGGTGTAAGGACCTGGTGTGTCGATACTGCGGCAAAAAGGGACACATTGCGTGTGCCTGTAAACAAAAGAAAAAGAGGCCTATGGTCTGGCCGACCAAAAAGGGAAATCTGCATACCCTAGAGCAGACCCAGGATGACCAAGGTGACACCTCATCGCAAGAAGAAGAGCCACTCCACGTTTTGTCTTTGGCAGTGGGCTCACATGAATACTGGGTAACCCCGTTGTTGGACGGCAAACCTATACGCATGGAACTGGACACCGGTGCAGCCGTCTCGCTGGTCTCCGAGACTGTATAAGGAAAAGCTACAGCATCTTCCGCTTAAGGCAACAAAAACTGTTCTGAAGACATATACGGGAGAAGCTGTGCCCATGTTGGGCACTATTGATGTTAAGGTGGAGCTCAATGGACAGGCTGCTAAATTGCCACTGTTTGTGGTGAGAGGTAATTACCCAGCCTTAATGGGTAGGTCTTGGCTTAGGAAGATTCAGCTGAATTGGGCAGAAGTGCACCGAGTGACTAAAGAAGAAACCAGTCTGACCCCTATACTAAGGAAACATGCTGCTGTTTTTGGAGAGGATCTGGGAAGTATGAAGGGAATCACTGAGACATTGAACATTAAACCTGACTGTCAACTAAAATATCTGAGAGCCAGAACTGTGCCATATGCCATCAGGCCGAAAGTTGAAGTGGACCTGGAGCGCCTGGTCACCAATGGAGTCCTAATACCAGTTACCCATAGCCCATGGGCAACTCCTGTCATTCCAATAGTGAAGAAAAATGGCTCCCTCTGGATTTGCGGTGATTTTAAAGTCACTGTCAACCCAGTGTTGTGTGCAGAGCAATACCCGCTTCCCTGCATCGATGACCTCTTCGCGAGCCTGGCTGAGGGACAAAAGTTCAGTAAGATTGATCTGAGTCAAGCGTATTTACAGATGCATGTCAATGAAAAGTCCCAAGAGCTGTTGACTATTATGACACATAAAGGGCTTTATCGATACTGTCGCCTACCCTTCGGAATAACCGCTGCTCCCGCCCTGTTCCAGAGGACTATGAACCAGATCTTGTGTGGCTTGCCAGGAGTCCAGTGCTATCTGGATGACATCCTGGTCACTGGAAGGAATGAGGAGGATCACCCAAAGAATTTAGAGGCTACCCTACAAAGACTGGAAGAGTATGGCCTACGAGTCCGCAAAGACAAGTGTGAATTCTTCCAGCCCTCTGTTGAATATTTGGGACACATCATTGATGCTACTGGTCTTCGTAAGGCCCCTGCAAAAGTTAAGGTTATTGTGGAGGCTCCCTCTCCTCGAAATGTTAGCTAGCTTCGCTCATTTCTAGGACTATTGAACTATTATGGAAAGTTCATCTCACAGTTAGCCACACGGCTAAAACCACTTCACAAACTCCTTGGGCAGAACAAGGCCTGGAAGTGGACTGAAGCCTGTGAGGTTGCATTTAACAAAGCTAAGAGTGCATTGCTAAATTCTGAAGTTCTGACGCACTTTGATCCATCCTTACCCCTACAGTTGGCCTGTGATGCATCACCTTATGGAGTGGGAGCAGTCGTGTCACACATTATGCCTTCGGGAGAAGAGAGACCTATTGCTTTTGCTTCATGCACCATCCTGCACTGTGAACCCCTCATCCCCAGCCCCACCCCAGAACCCTCACCTGAGGGGAAAAACACGCAACTTAAATTTGGCGGTCAGTTTGGAGTATCATTGTGTTTAGCACAATACTTGGTTATTTTACACCCTTTAAAGTATATAACTGGTCGTATACAGGTGTTATGAAGTGGGAATGTTCTTAATGTTTTCTCTGAATACTGTGTGGGTGCCTCAGTTTCCCCAATGCATTTCTTAAGGATCTAGATGGTGGGATAAGGGGGTGTGATTGTTGTAGAGACCTAGAGGGCCAGTGTGATGCTGTCTGCACAGAGAATGGCCAACACCCTGTCTCCGGGCAACTGATGGCCTGGGCCACTCTCCTGCAAGGTGTCAACTGAAGGTGTTGGAGAACAAAGAGATCAGGTGGCCTCCTAATGCTTGGGAAAGAGACAAAGGCCAGAGGAGGGAGCGTCAGTGCTTGTGCGGACTTCCGGGAAGCGCATGGTGCGGAAGGGGATGCTGGGATGCTCTGGAACCACTCCTTCAAAGCCAGTCAGGACTCTGGGGGAGCCTCCTCTCTCTGAGCATACTGTCTCCAGGGCAAGAAGCTTACACCTTCCTGCGTCTGACCTCAGAGCATTCAGCATCTCCTTTTCACACCGTGCACTTCCCACAGCAAGTCCGCACAGGCGGGGCTCCTAGGGAAGCCAGAGGGTCCTGCACCCCAACTCCGCAGTCAGACATGACTCTCAGTCAGCCGGTAAAACAGAAGGTTTATTAGACGACAGGAACACAGTCTAAAACAGAGCTTGTAGGTACAGAAAACAGGACCCCTCAGTCAAGTCCATCTTTGGGGGTGGGGAGCCCAGACCCAAGTTCTGGGCCTCTCCCCATTTCCTGAGCCAGCTCCAAACTGACACTCCCTCCAGCCCCTCCTCTGGCCTTTGTGTCTCTTCCGGACAAGGAGGCCACCTGATCTCTTTGTCCCCAACACCTTCAGTTGGCACCTTGCAGGGGAAACTGAGGCACCCACACAGTATTCAGAGAAAACATTAAGAACATTCCCACTTCATCACAACAGGTACAACAAAATATAATATATTGAAGCAGGCAAGTGCTGCTTCTGACTTTCCACTCTTAATTGACCCTTGTAATCTTGTGGCGCCGACGCGTTGTAGCTTCATTTTATCCCAGCAACAAATTCTTGATTTGTAGGACCGCTAATGATCAACAATGGATAAATTCTTAATAAAGTTACCCAGAGAAAAAGAAGAAAAGGGTAATTCATCAAGTGATGGCCCGAGTTCAACACCCAGCTTTCAAACTGAAGTTATACAAAAGAAAGATGCGGCAAATCTACAAGATTAAAAAAAGGAGTTTTCAGCAATCTTGGCTATCAAGATTTAAGTGGCTGGAGTACAATAGCAAATTAAACAGAGCTTTTCGCTCAGTCTGCAAAAACTGTTCTGAAAAGAAGATCTTAATATTTTCTACAAAGGCCGAACCAACATTTATTTTGTCTGGATTTCAAGATTGGAGACACGCATTGCGTGGTTTTACATCACATGAAAAATCCTCCTGTCACAAGGAACCAGTAATGAAGTATGCTACTCTGCAATCACAGGTAAATGTTTCTGCACTAGTGTCAGCCAGTTGCAGAAAAGAATCACAATCAGCTAGGATTGCACTGCACAACATTTTTACCAGTGTTCAGTACCTAACTCAACAAGGAATAGCATTACGTGGACATCATGAGAGTGATTCCAATTTGATGCACCTCTTGTTGCTATGCAGTACAGATTCTGAAGAACTGAGACAGTGGCTTAATCGCACAAAATACAAGTGGCTGTCACATGAGGTTATTAACGAAATAATCGAAATAATGGCAATGATGGCGCTAAGAAAAATTGTGCAAAAGATAAAGGCTTCTAAGTTTGTAATGGATGAGACTACCGATTTGTCAAGGAAAGAACAAGTACATTTTTCTTTAAGGTTCTTTTCTAGTGAAGACTGGGAGATTTATGAGGAGTTTATTGGGTTTTACCAAACTGACACAATGGATGCTGCTTCTCTTTTCAAAATTGTGGAAGATACACTTCTCAGGTGTGATTTGCCCTTTTCTGATTGCCGGGGGCAGTGTTACGACGGAGCCAGTAATATGTCCGGCAAATTTACTGGGGTCCAAGCCAGAGTGAAGGATCGAGAGCCAAGAGCAGAATTTGTGCACTGTGCTGCACATTCCCTTAACCTTGCCACGCAGGAAGCCCTGCATAATATTCAAGAGTGTTGTTATATGTTTTCAATGGTGAAAGATCTCATCAATGCCTTCAGGGAGTCACCAAAACGTATGGCAGCATTCAGAGAGTTTCAGAGTGAAGGGGAACGTTCTTTACGACCATTGTGCCCAACAAGATGGACACTAAGGCTCAGTAGCATTAAATCACTGCTCCACAACTACAAGGCCATGATGAACTGCCTAGATGAACTTAGTTACTCTTCCGATGGATTTGGCTTAAAATGTCGTGGATTCTCGAAGCAACTTCTATCTTTTTCAACATACTTTACACTAACAGTTCTTGTGAAAGCCATGGGTCCTGTAGAAGAAGCTAATGCAAAAATTCAAAGCCCAAACCTGTTATTGACAAGCGTTATGAAGAAAGTTGGCCTGTTGCGAGAGGTGTTGAGTGGGATGCGCACCGACTCATCATACAATCACTTCTGGGAAACAACAGTAGAGAAGGCAAGAAATCTTTATTTAGATGAGCCGATGTGACGAAGTGGGGGATTATCTTGTTTTCGGTGGGGTTTCAATGGTTTGCATGCGGAGGGGGTGGGACTCAGTTTCCCTGGGTGTTACTGGTTTAATGAGGTGAGGGGAGAGGGAGTTTGTTGTTACAGAGGACCGGAGAGGGAACTTGGGACCCCAGCCAATGGCCTGGAGGATGGATACCCCAGCAACCGGTGACCTGAGACCCCAACCCAGAGACCCAGCTCAGGAGCTGCAGCCGGTTCTGGCCAGTGGGAGGACAATGGGCTGCAGAGTGAGGACCCAGTGACCTAACCAGCCGGTTTCAGCCAGAGGGAGAAGCAGGAGAGGAGCCCCCAGTTTACAACCCTGTTTCCCTGGAGAGAAGACATGGACAGAGGTGCGGCTTGGGGCCGGGGATCTCGGATGCCCAGCTGGGAAGCAGGGGGGCTCGGGGCTGGAGAGGGGGAACAGGCAGAGCCCAGCACCACCTGCTCCCTTTCTTTAGGGCCGGGCACCCAGCATTTCACAGCCACGGTCACCCCATCAAGTCTAAACCACCCCCCGCCCCAGTTACAGCCTCCACCTCAGACACCCGCATCGTCCCCCGCCCATCCAGGGCCGCACCGGGCAGGGTGTGTTTGGCCCTAGCGCTTTCCCAACAGGCGGCTGGGTTGTGAAATCCCCCAGGACCACCAGGGCTCATCACCCAGCCCAGAGCTGCCCCCCCCATCCCGCAGAATCACACATGTCCCAGTGCCCGAGACAGAGCCCCCAGCCCACAGTGTGTGGGGCGCTGTGTCTGGCTCTGGCACTGGAATAATGGCACTTACTACCCACCAGGTGTCTGTCCCCCTCCTCTCTCTGCAGCGGGGTCCCCGAGCCCCTTTTCTCTCCCACCTTTCTCCCTAGACCTCCCCTGCCCTGTATTTCTATTGTACAAACCCCCAGACCTTCCTTCTCCCCTGCCCCCCAAATCTCCCCACCCCAGGGGGCGGCTGTGATACCGGAACCTCCAAATGTTCCCTCGTGGAGGGTTCAGCCAAAGAAGGTGAGTGAGAAGTTCAGGCAGCGTCACGAGAACCTGACGAATGAACGTTGCGGGGAAAGTTGGCAAGACAGAAAGACGGGATTAGTCCAACCCGAGCGTCCACCAGACAGAACTCACGGGCCGGGCTGGGGCCCACCTGGGACATGGGAGAAGTGGGGGAGCAGAAATCCCTGACCCAAAATTGGGGTGTCAGGAACGAGGCCTCATTGGTGGATAAAACATTGTGGGGATGGGCTGTGCCACTCACCACCCTTTGGGGGCCTTAAAGAAAGAGACTCGCTTCACTGTTGTGGCTGCCACTCCCCCCGTCTCCTGGGCCCCGCGGGCTGTCCGGACCCTGCTCCACGGAGACGTCCTGAGCAGAGCGGGCCAGAGAGAGGGACCCCGATGCCATCGCCCCTGAACCCCCAACCCAGGAGGAAATGGGGTCGGACTTTAACAGCAACCGCGGCGACGCCGGCTCCAGCCCAGCTCCGCTGGCTCCTCGGTCCCCCCAGGACAGTCACTAGCATCTCTGGGGCCAGTGGGGAGACGCCCAAACCTGGGGGATTTTCCAGCTAGAGACTCGCTCCAGCAAACGGGGCCAGGGCTGGAACAAACCCCTCGTTTCACACGGCGCCTACCACAGCTCCCCTGGTTCCTGCTCTGCTGTGTCTGTAACAGTTGGTCCCAGGGGTCAATGGGGGGTTTGCCATGGGGCTGAGCAGGCTGCAGGCTCTGGACCCCGCCCCCGGCCCATGTTTAACCCTGTTCAGTGTGGGGCAGGGGCTGGGGTGTGTTCGCACCTTGGGCCCTTTATTGCATCTCCATGAATACAACAGGGCACAGAGTGATTCAGCTGCCGGCGCTTCTGGGCCTTTAGGGGGACCTGCCTGGGGGAAGCCGGGAGTTTGGGGGAAGTAGGTTGGGGGTGTCGGGAGGGGTTGAGGGTGCCAGGATGTGGGACAGGAGTTTGAGGGCAGACAGGCTCCCCACAGAAGGTGAGAGCCGGGGAGGTAGTAGTGTTGGAGTGTCTGAGGGGGAGGGGAATTGCTACCCCTCAGCAGCTTCCCCTCTCACTGCCCCCCTCCTACTCCTGCCCCCTCAATCCTGGGTCCCTGCTCAGTCTCCTGCCCTCTAACCCCCATCTGTTCCACATTCCCTGCCCTGTAATGGCCCCCCATGCCTCACCTTCTGCTTTTCTTTTTCTCCTCTCCACCCCTCTAGATACTCTTGGCCCCCCCCCACATTCCCAGCCCCCCAGTGGGACAGAATGGGGGGCTGAGGGGCATGTGTGAATGTGGGGGTGAAGGGCAAAGGAGCTGGGGAGACAGAGCTGGGGCATCTGCCAGGGTCGGGGCTCTCTTGAGCTCTGTCCCCATGTTCTGGCCCCCTCTCCTTTCTGGGGGGCTGGTCATCCCCCCGCCACCCCGGGTGTCTCTTTTGCAGCATCCTGGGGTCGGAGAGGGAAGCTTGGCTCAGCCGTCAGCCCCTGTGAGCTCTGCCCTGGGCCCTGAGCTGTGCAGACCCACGGCCCCGGGGATGGGCTGGGGAAGGGACATGGGGCCTTTCACCTCTAGGGGGCTGGCTCTGATCTGTGTCCTTTTCTCTAAGCATCAGACCCCACCCGCAACCAGCCCCCTGCCCCTCCAATCATCTGACCCCACTCCCCTCCCAGAGCTGGGGTATATAACAGGGTAGCTGCCAGGGTATCAGGTTTATGCCGAGTATCACTGGCAGTAACAGAAACAGGAGGTGAGCGCTGGCTCTGGGCAGACTTCCCCTTTTCACGGATTTACTGGCTGCTCCTTTAACAACTCAGGATCTAAATTTACCCCTACGTCATCCCCTCACAGGTGCCAGAAACCACAACCCCACCCAGCCCCCCGTCCCATCTCTGTGCCACATCACTCAGCTAAGAACCGCATCAGCAGCGACGGTATCTGAGAAGGAGGTTAGCCAGCCCCCTCCACACCCTGGGCCCAGCTGGGTGAGAAAGGAATCTCTGTCCTGCTACATGGGAGAGGGTCGCTTCATGGGGGGCAGTGTGTGGGGGGAAGCCTTCCTCTGCTCTGAGCTGCTGCCCAGAGAGGCTATACTGGCCCACTGGAAAAGGTCAGGGCAGCCTGGGCACCTCTTGATACCTCCTGAGATTGCCCCTTACCCAACTGGTCCCCAGACTGGGCAGCTCCCATGTGGGGCTGGGAGGTGATGGGGGGGTGGGGCTGGGCAGCTGCAGGAGGGGATGTGGTTTGATGGTCGTGGCAGGGAACTGGCTTTGCTCTGACCACAGTAAATTTGGGCTGAAGATTGCAGAGAAACCATCTGATGGGGAAGAAAAGGGCCGAGCGCATCACAGACTTCCTGGGGCTGCAGCCCCCGGCGCAGTTCCTCATTCCGCTCGCATTTGGGCCTCAGGCTCAGTAGAGCTGGGCACCAGGGCATTGGTTGCAGTGCTGAGGGTCCCCCACAGCCCCGTCATGGTGTCTGCTCTCACCATCCTCCTCCTCAGTGAGTATCGGAGATAGCCAGGGCATGTGCCCATGGGGGGAGGAGGGGTCTGAGGCAAGGGTGTAGGATCCAGTTGCTTTGGGATCTGGTCACTAACAAGCGTCTCCTCTCCAGGCTGCTGGCTGGCCGGGCACAGCGGAGTGTGGGGAGGTGAGTATCAGTCTGTGGGGAGGACGGTAACATCAAGGACAGGGAGGGGATGCGTAGGGTGGGGAAAAGAGGAAATGAGCCCTGAACCTTCCCCAAAACTGAACCCAAACTCCCCCTGTGAGCTCAGACCCGTCCCCCTTCTTCTGTGCCCCGCCCCACCATGGAGTAACTAGGAGACGAATCTGGCTCCCGGGGTCTGACAAAGCAGAGGGGAACCATCCCCTGGTTCAATGTCCTGCCCCCCACAGGCTGCGAGGATCGGGGGGAGGCGGCATGTGGATTTATTTCAGCTCATACAAATGCTAACGGGGTCCGTCTGTGGGCTGTAGATACCCCGTTCCCAAGGCACGGGGAAAGGTGGGTCTTGTGCGACTCCCATTGGTCACAGACTCTATTTCCAACCCTGGAGCGGGGGGCAGAGCTGCAGGGGGCCACTGGTCAGGCTCCCTGGCTGGCCTGTGGGGGGACAGGTGATCTCTCATGCAGCCGGGTCCTGAGCTACATCTGGGTGAACCCCCTGCCCCCAAGCCCCATGGGCAGGCAGTGCCAACCCTGGTAGGGGACAGACTCCTAGAGAGGCCGAATGACGGATGGACTGAATTGGGGCAGGGGGGAGGCAGGGGTGGGGTGTCTCCCCATTTTAACTCCTGTCTCTTGTTGAAAGCCGGGCGTGAATTTCCCAAACCCACCATCTCGGTGAGCCCCAGCAGGGTGGTAGCGCTCGGGGGAAGCGTCACCATCCGCTGTGAGGGTTGGTTCCAATCCATGAAGTTCTTTCTGCGTAAAGCTGGACACCCGAACCTGCATGTTCGGTCGGCGGTACCTGATGGGGCCGTGGCTGATTTTCCCCTCCCCAGTGTCAGCCGGGAAGATGGAGGGAATTACACCTGCGACTATCAACCCATAACAGATCAGAGTCGCTGGTCGTATCTCAGCGATCCCGTCAAGATCATCGTAGCAGGTGAGGGGCCCGGCTCAGTGTCCCGGCTCCCAGCCCCACACCCAGACAGACCCTCAGGGGGTCTCTGCACCGATGGGACTCTCAGAGCCAGGCTCTGCCCTGAGTCCAGCAGAGGGGACACCTGGCTGGGGAGCGGGGAAGGAGGCACTGGGGGGTTCCCCAGCCACGTGGGAGCAGCAGCCACTGGAGATTTGATGCAGAGGAAGGGGGGAACCGTCCCCAAAGGGGAGCTGCAGAGCAGGGGGCTTTTCCCAGGTGATGGGCAGAGCTGAAGGTTATAAACTTCACTTTATAGTAGAGACTTTCACAGCCCCCTACTAGTCAGTGGTGGTGCTGTGCTCAGAACCCAGGAGTCATGGCCCCCATCCTCCCTGCTCTCCCCACTAGACCCCACTCCCCCCACAGAGCCAGGGACAGAACCCAGGAGTCCTGGCTCCCAGCCCTCTCAGCAGAGAAGCCAGGGACTGAATGGACCCTGAACTGGCCTGTCACCCACCAGGGAGCAGAGCTCTGGGCCCCCAGGGGCTGGGATTGCTCCATGTCTCATGCTGTTAGCCCAGGGCTCAGAGGAAACTCTGGCCCCTGGGGAAAGGCATCCAGGAGCCCGTCCCCAGGGCCTGACCCACCACTGAGGCCGCGTGGTGAGGACGGGCCCCAGGAGTGAGTGACGGGGCCTGCGTCTCATGGCCTGTCTGCTTCCCACTGCAGAGCCCAGCTACCCAAAACCTAGCATCTCCCTGAGCCCCAGCGGGGGGGTCTCCCTGGGGGGAGCCGTGACTGTCAAGTGTCAAGGGCAGCGCCGGGGCGTGCGGTTCATGCTGAATAAAGAGGGACGCCATTTCCCACCTGTGGATTCGGATGGGTTTGAGGCTGTGTTTTCCAGCAGGAACGTGCGCCGGGAGGACGGCGGGAGCTACAGCTGCTCCTATCACAGCAGATCGGAGCCGTTTGCCATGTCGAACCCCAGCAACCCTGTGGAGCTGGTGGTAGCAAGTGAGGGACCCGGCTCAGCGTCCCCGTTCCCAGCCCCACCCCCAGCAGGACCCTCAGGAGGGCTCCGTACCAACAGGCCACTGAGATCCAGGCTCTGCCCTGGGCCCTGACCCGGGCCCTGACCCAGCAGAGGGGACGCCCAGCCGGGGAGCGGGCACGGAGTCACTGGGGGGGTTCCGCAGCCTGGGGTGGAGCAGCAGCTTCTGCAGACTTGGGGCAGGGAGGCTACTTTAACGCTGCCTCTTGTGGATATGAACCGTGAGTCACTATTTAATCCTGGGATCCCATCCCCTCTGTACTCCAGACTCCGCCCCAGGCAGTGCCCTGGCTGGGGCTGAATGAGGCAGGGGCTGCAGGAGAAGCAGTGGCTTGTTGGACACAGCACTGGGCTGGGACCCAGGAGATCTGGCCCAGCTCCTGGCGCGGCCACAGACTCTGTGTGATGGGAGCACGTCGCGGTTTTCAAAAGTGTCCTTCCTTGTGGGGGGGCCTCAATCTTGGGGGATCTCAGGCCGAGCGCCCCCAAACGAGATGCCCACAATCAGTGGAGACCTCTGCAAATGCTGGCCACAGTAGCACTGGATACCCAGTGTTGGGGGAGCATTTAGGGCTCCCGCCATCATCAGGGCCCCATTGGGTCTGGTGCTGTATAAACAGGGTGAAGATACAGTCCCTGCCCCTGGGAGCTCACTAAGGAAAGTGAATCTCTGTGCCTCACTTTCCCCCCTATGTATAATGGGGATAAAGACCCCTCCCTGCCTCCCAGGGGGCTGACTCCCTTCCTGTGTGGAGCTCAGGTCCTGCAGTTCCAGGCACTAGAGACCAGTCCGTGAGTTACTCTCTGTCCAGGGCAGGCCAGACTCAGTGAATGATGCAGGGGCCACAACCGGGCATATGAGGACCCAAGAACTAGGGAGCCACGGCTCAGTGTCTGTGGGGTTGGGAGCCCAGCTCGCAGGGCCTGGATTGCTGGGTTGGGGGGAACTCTGAGATTGGGGATAGAATCTCTGCCCAGGGACCCTGGATCTGCTCGTGGCTGGGGTGGCCAGGGCTCGGTGGGTGACCGGGTCTGGCTCTCACATCCTGTCTCCTGTGCGCAGATCCCAGCTTACCCAGACCCTCCATCTCTCTGAGCCCCACTGGGATCACCGCCCCAGGGGCAGACGTCACCATCCGGTGTCAGGGGCAGCGCCGGGACGTGAGATTCTTCCTGCACAAGGCTGGAGACCTGAACCCGCAGCAACACGTGGACCCTGCTGGAGACGGGGCCGAGTTCCGCATCCCCACCGTGGGCCGGCAGCACGGAGGGAACTACAGCTGCAGCTACCGGCTCCAATCAGAGCCCTTCGTCTCCTCGCAGCCCAGCGACCCCGTGCAGCTGGTGGTAGCAGGTGAGGGGCCTGGCTTAGCATCCCTGCTCCCAGCCCCACACCCAGCCAGACTCTCAGTGGGGCTCCATGCTGATGGGATGCTCAGAGCCAGACTCGGCCCTGAACCTTGGCCACGGCAGAGGGGACACCCGGCTGGGGAGGGGGGACAGTAACTGGGGGGTTCCCCAGCTGGGGGGAGCAGCAGCAGCTGGAGATTTGGGGCTGGGGGGTGGGATTCCTGCCCCCTGGGGCAGCTGCAAAGAATGGGGCTTTTCCCAGGGGGGCCCCATAAAGGATTTCAGGCGCGGGGGCGGGCAATCGCTGTGGAAACAGGTCGTGTTGCCCGGGGGTTGGGGCTGGTTGTGGGGGATGGGGGCAGTGTCTCTGGGTGGGGTCCAGACATCAGGGGGAGGGGCAGCCCCCTGCCCCTCACTCACTACTAGACCTCCAGCTCCCCTGATACCTCCTGCCCTGCAGGTTGCTGCTTGGAATTTGCTGGGTGATCCCAGGGGAGGGTCAGGATCTTGGAGGCTGGGCTGTGAAATTGGGCCCAGCTGGGTGCCAGAGTCCTGGGGCAATAACCCCCCCTTCTTGGGCCACATGACATCCCCCTGGAAATAGGAGTGAGCATTACCCAGAATTCCCTCCGTTCTTGCTTCCCCCCTCGCCGTGGAGTCTCAGGGGACCCCCTGACCCTCCCCAGGGCCCTGGGCACTGCCCAAGTATGGAGGGCAGCGGGAAATGCACTGCCTGGCTGTGTTTGGCAGCAGCCGAGATACCGCAGGGATGAGCTCACTGCACAGCAGACAGGCCAGGACAGAGGCACCTGTGGGGGTGGACAGTGGGGTCCTATGGAGACAGGGATCTGGGGTGGTTCCCTGTTCTGGAGAGTTAAGACCCTGAGGCTCCGATTGTCCCCATCCCCTGGCCAGGCCCTGGGGTGCCGGGTGTCTCAGGGGGCAGTTTGTCCATCTAGGAGCCCCCTTCACTGGGGAAGCGGAGACTCAGCCCCCCAGGGCAGCAGGATGCAGGTTCCCCTGAGGGAGTTTGGCCCCAAGAAGGCCCCAGAGCTGCAGTGCCTGGGAGACCCCCAGAGGGGAGCTGGGCTTGACCTGCCCAATGGGAAGGTTGTGGGCTTGACTCCTGGGGAAACGCCAGCTACTGAACCACCAAGTGACTCTCCCCTTCCCCCCGCAGCAGCCCCCCCAGGATGCCTGGATTTCACCCACGCCAACATCGCCCGCCTGGGGCTGGGTGCCATGGTCCTGCTCATCCTGGGGCTGATCCTGGCTGAGGCCTATTACAGCTGCCCAAGGAGGGTGCCCTAGGTGAGGTCACGCCCCCTTCTGTGCCCCTTGCTCCCCCCAGGGGCTGAGCCCAGGGTGACACCGGCCCCTCTAACCTGCCATCTCTCTGCACCCCCAGGAGCCTGGATCCGGACATGCGGAGAAGAGAATCTCCCCGGGGGACGAGCTGCTTCTCCTCAGGGAGCTGAGATGCCAGCACAACCCCCCCACCCCCAAACACCCCAGCCTTGGAGAATCTGCCCCCCAAAAACAGCTCCCGACCAGACAGCGGAACCCCAGGATTGAACCCCCAATGCCACGAGCACCAGCCCCTGCGGTACCAGCTAGAGGAGAAGCCCCAGCACTGGACACATTTTGCTTCCAGTTTAAGGGTGGCTTCCCCCCACCCCCGCCCAATTTAGCTCGACTTGCCTGGGAACAGTTTTACTAAACTGCAATGAACTGCTCTTTTAGACTGCCTAAGAGCATCCACCTAGGGATCTGCATCCCTTTAACTAGCTGCATTTAGAGCTGGAGGGGTGCCACTGTCCCCTGTAGACAAGACCTGAGTGTGGTTACTTTTGACAACATGCATTGGTGGGTCTCAGTCCAGTCGTTGGAAAGTCTCCCATTGGCTTTAAAGGGCTTTGCACGGGGCCCAGCGTCTGTAGCGCTGTTCCGGGTGATGGGTAGGCTCCATATCCCCTAGAGAAATACCCAGGTAACCTCTGGAGCTGTACAGTCTGGAGTGATCAGGGTGGAAGCCCATCATTGGGGAATCATGGCGGGGGGGGGGGGAGGCTGGCTGGCCCTGCTGCTCTCCTGTTCTACAGGAACACAGGTGACGCTAGGTACCAGAGCCATCAATCCATCACCTCTCTCCAGCATGCCATTCAGTTAAAAAAAAAAAAAATTAAAAAAACCCTCCCAAGTTCCATTTACTGCAGCAAAATGTCTTCAAAAAGATCAGACAAAGGCATTACCAGTGACATGCGCAGAATATCAACTACAAACCCATTCGGGGAGGCAGTGAGCAATTCCAAGTGACTGAAGGCTTAGTGCACAGAGGCAAGAGAGATGCCTGAGAACTCGGATTAGGTCTCTGGGTTTTATTGCTGGAGCCTACATTGTGCATAAAAGAACCTGTGGTGGGGGTGCTGGGGAGCACCCCGCCAGCCCAGATATGCAGGGGGACTGCATGATATGCGAGAGGGATTCAGTGGGAACCAGGCCATCTTCTGTGCCGGTGTGGGGGAGGGGGCTGATCCTGGATGTATTTTTAGTGAAAGGGGAAAAAAAAAAAAAATCAGATTCACTCATCTATGGGTATAACCATTGAGTAGGCCGTGGGAGTGCGGTGCCCCCTAGTGGCTGGTTCCATTTACTCACAGCCAATGAGGTAGTTCCCTTGGCTCAAGGGGGTTGGTACTTGTGGGGCTACAGGTCCAGGGTACAATCTCTGCGGCGGGGGGTATTGTAAATATAGCATTTAAAGCAGCCAATCTTGCTGCTGCTAGAGAAAACTCAGCTGCCATCTCGGAAAGCATGGAGTGCAGACATGAGCTCTGGAGCATTTCCCATTCTTTAGGGGGCATCTTCAGCTTAGGGTATGGGCTTATAGATAAGGCAACAGACTGGGTCTTGGGAGATGTAGATTCAGTTCCTGCCTCTGCCACAAACTCCCTGGGAGGACCTTGGATGAGTCACTTAATCTCTCTGGGCCTCAGTTCCCTGTCTGTAAAATGGGGATAATACTACATCCTCTGTCTGTTTGGAGTGAGGGGACTGTCTCTTACTAGCACAATGGGCCCCCATCTAGCTGGAGCCTCCAGGAGCTATCTTCCTAATACCAGAAGGGTTTTTTTCAGATCGTATAGGCCCCCTTCCATAAAGGTGACCTGACTGAGTGGAACAAGAAGGGATCAAACCCAATACATATGTGGGAGGTGGCATGGGGTCTAGTGGATGGGGCAGTGGACTGGGAATCAGGAGAGCTGGGCCCTGATCTGAGCTCTGCCACGGACCCATTAAGTGGCCGTGGGCAAGTCACTTCCCTTCTCTGTGCCTCTGTTTCCCCTCCCAACCTGGGCCTGTCTTGCTCACGTAGATTGCAGCCTCAGTCTCTTTCCTTGTGTCTATACTGGGGGTCCAGATCTTTGTTACGGTCTCTGACTGCTCCTATAACACAAATCCTGCAATGGCAGAACGCTTCTGAACTGGTCTAGTCCAGACCCAAGACAGCAGCATCTCCCCTGACCTGGGCCAAAGAGGGCCATGTTTCCGAAGGACCTAGTTCACTGTCTCACCAGGGGCTCAGGGACGCAAATGGGGGCCAGGCACCTCCCACAAACTCTGCAGCCTCAGCATGCCCAATAAAGATCTCTCGCCTACAACTCTACCTGCCCCACCCACCCATTAGTGTTGCTGAAACAAACCCAAGGGGTCACTGTTCCCCGTCCTTCAGCCCCCACTCCAAATGCTAAGGAAAACTTGACACTCAGGTGCATGGAGAGGGGGGGGTCAGAAGCTTGTCCAGAAGAAAATGACACCACTCAAAAATTATTTGGAGGCACCTGTATAGGAATGCACTCCTTCGTCGGTGTTCTTTTGTTGGCGGTTTTTTTGTCCTGTGTTATTTTGTAGATCCCACAGGCAGCAACTTTCCTTGGCACCGTTGGGAGCTCACGCCCCCACCCCACCCCACCCCATTGGACCCCCCCCCCCCCAAATCCCCACACTGGCCCTGCCTCTTCCCCAGCGTGTCGCATTCCCCCTCCTCCTCCCTCCCTCCCAGGCTTGCCGCATGAATCAGCTGTTTTGTGGCACAAGTGCTGGGAGCTAGGGGGAGAAGCAGAACATGGTGGCATGCTCAGCGGAGGAGGCGGAGGTGAGCTGGGTGGGGAGGGGACAGGGGAGCTGCTGTTGGGTGCTCAGCACCCACCAATTTTTCCCCATGGGAAAATCTTACCCTCAGAGATGTTTCAATAAGCTTCTTTCACAGACTGGACGGCTTCCTCTTCTGGGCAGTCCTTTCCCCCTGGAACAGTCCTTGTTCCAGCTCAGGTGGTAGGTAGGGGATTGTCATAACTATAAAGGGAAGGGTGACAGCTCTCCTGTGTACAGTGCTATGGAATCCCTCCTAGCCAGAGACTCCAAATCCTTTTACCTGTAAAGGGTTAAGAAGCTCGGGTAACCTGGCTGACACCTGACCCCAAGGACCAATAAGGGGACAAGATACTTTCAAATCTTGGGGGGGGGGGGAAAGGCTTTTGTGTGTGTCCTTTGTTTAAGGGGTTGTTCGCTCTTGGGACTGAGAGGGACCAGACATCAATCCAGGTTCTCCCCATCTTTCTAAACAAGTCTCTCTTATTTCAAAATTGTAAGTAAAAGCCAGGCAAGGCGTCTTAGATTTACTTTGTTTTCTCAACTTGTAAATGTACCTTTTACCAGAGTGTTTATTTTTGTTTGCTGTACTTTGAACCTAAGACAGAAGAGGGGGGTCCTCTGAGCTCTTTAAGTTTGATTACCCTGTAAAGTTATTTTCCATACTGATTTTACAGAGATGATTTTTACCTTTTTCTTTAATTAAAAGCCTTCTTTTTAAGAACCTGATTGATTTCTCCTTGTTTTAAGATCCAAAGGGGGTTTGGATCTGTATTCACCAGGAGTTGGTGAAAGGTCAATTTCTCCTTGTTTTAAGATCCAAAGGGGGTTTGGATCTGTATTCACCAGGAGTTGGTGAAAGGAAAGAGGGGGGAAGGGTCAATTTCTCCTTGTTTTAAGATCCAAAAGGGGTTTGGATCTGTATTCACCAGGAGTTGGTGAAAGGAAAGAGGGGGGAAGGGTCAATTTCTCCTTGTTTTAAGATCCAAAAGGGGTTTGGATCTGTATTCACCAGGAGTTGGTGAAAGGAAGGAGGGGGGAAGGGTCAATTTCTCCTTATTTAAGATCCAAGGAGTTTGGATCTGTATTCACCAGGGAATTGGTGAAGGTCTCTCAAGGCTACCCAGGAAAGGGAATTAGCTTTGGGATGGTGGCAGCGGACCAGAACTAAGCTGGTAGTTAAGCTTAGAAGTCTTCATGCAGGCCCCTACATTTGTACCCTAAAGTTCAAAGTAGGGATACAGCCTTGACATGGTGGCACAGCGGTGGGATCGTTTTAAACCCAAAAGCCAGTAAGATTTTTTTTTCCTTCTAGCTGCTTGGAGAGCAGAGCTGAAGATAGATGCATATCTTATCTCTCCTTGCCTGAAGGCAGAGGTGTTAAGTTTTTTTAACAAGGTCCTTTGTTAAGAGAAGTGTTCAAATAAGTGAGCAAACTTTGATCTGGTAAAGGTAATTTACAAGCTGAATTTTTCTTTTTTTTCTTTTTACATCCTCGGAAGTAGCTAGTTAGAAAGTCTGTTAACTCAGCAGCACTCAGCAGGAGCCTAAGCTAAATACATCCCAGTTTCAGTCAACTGCAGAGGGTGTGACCCAGCACAAGAAAACAGGAAAATGACTACCAAAGACACAGCTAACAAAATAGAACTGGCCAGACTAGAAGCAGAAGAAAATGAGAGAAAACATCAGAGACTGCTTGAAATTAAAAAACTCAAGAAAGCAGCTGAAGAGGAGGCCCACAAGAGAGAAATGGCACTGGAAAAAGCCAAACATGACAGAGAAGAGAAAGCCAAACAGGAGGCCCATGAAAGAGAAGAAAAAGCCAAACAGGAGGCCCATAAAAGACAGATGGAGCTGAAAGAAAAAGAGATGGAACTGGAAGCAGCAAGGACTAGGCAGGGTGCATCAGACCATCCTAACAACTCCTCTCCAGGTACCACTTCCCATCCCACGAAATTCCCCACCTACAAGGCAGGCGATGATACTGAGGCCTTCTTAGAAAATTTTGAAAGGGCCTGCCTTGGATACAACATCCCTCCAACCCAGTACATGGTAGAGCTGAGGCCGCAGCTCAGTGGACCCTTAGCAGAGGTGGCGGCTGAAATGCCTAAGGAACACATGAACAGTTATGAACTTTTTAAAAACAAGGCCAGAATCAGAATGGGGCTAACACCTGAGCATGCCCGTCGGCGGTTCAGAGCCCTAAGGTGGAAACCTGATGTGTCATTTACCCGACATGCCTACCACATTGGGAAAAATTGGGATGCCTGGATATCAGGAGCAAATGTTAAATCTACGGAAGAGTTGCCCTTCCTATTGCAAATGGAGCAGTTTTTAGAGGGTGTTCCTGAGGAAATAGAAAGGTACATCCTAGATGGGAAGCCCAAAACTGTAACCGAGGCGGGGGAGATTGGAGCCAAATGGGTGGAGGTGACAGAAAAGAAAAAAGCTAGTAGCAGTTGGAGCGAATATCAGAAGGGGCAAGCCGAAACAAAACCTTATCACCGGGGACAACCCAAGGCCCCACCCACATCCCAAGGGAAACCCCAGACGCCTTCTCACCCCACCCCACCAGTCTCCATCAACCAACATCGCCCCGGTGATACCTTAGCAGGGCGATGTTTTAAATGTAATGAACTGGGGCATATAAAGGCTCACTGCCCCAAGAACCCCAACCGATTACAGTTCATTACATCCCAATCACACCAAAGAACCCCAGACCCAGATGCCTCTCTCATACCCTCGGAGCGAAGGGAAACCTTGAGAGTGGGCGGAAAGAAGGTTATCGCTTGGAGGGACACTAGGGCACAAGTGTCAACTATCCACCAATCCCTAGTGGACCCCAAACTCATCAACCCTGAGGCTACAGTGACAATTCAACCCTTCGTGTCACAGTCTGTAACCTTGCCTACAGCCCAGTTGCATGTCCAGTACAAGGGCTGGTCAGGAATGTGGACTTTTGCAGTCTATGACAATTATCCCATTCCCATGCTGCTGGGGGAAGACTTGGCCAACCATGTGAAGCTAGCCAAGAGGGTGGGAATAGTCACCCGCAGCCAGGCTAAGCAAGCTTTCACCCCCATCCCTGTTCCTGAGCCGTCCACCAGGGCCCCGTCTGTATTACCGGAGACCCAAACACAGGTGGTGGAACCGGATCCCCTGCCAACGACTGCAACAGCCGTAGTGGATCCAATCCCAGAGACCCAGCCAAAGCCAGTCCCAGAACTGGAACTGGCAACGCAACCAGCACCAGAACCATTGCCAGCACTGAGTCCAGCGCTTGCAACCCCGTCTACAACTCCAATGCCACAGGGCACCAGCGAGCCTAAACTGGCGGAAGCAGCAGATAACCCTACCCAAGAGGCTCAGCCAGAGCCTGAAATACCACATAGTGCACCAGCGGACAGCGGTTCACAGTCAACGGAAAAAGCCCCAGCACCTGCATCGCTTCCAGAGGGACCAAGCCCCAGTCCACAGTCCAAGGAGGAACTGATGTCTCCAGCATCAAGGGAACAGTTCCAGGCCGAGCAGGAAGCAGATGACAGCCTTCAAAAAGCTTGGGCGGCGGCACGGAGCACCCCACCGCCTCTCAGCTCTTCTAATCGATCCCGGTTTGTTGTAGAAAAAGGACTTTTATACAAGGAGATTCTTTCTGGTGGGCTCCAGGAAGACTGGCATCCTCAAAGACAGCTGGTAGTTCCCACTAAGTATCAGATAAAACTCTTGAGCTTAGCCCATGATCATCCCAGTGGCCATTCTGGGGTGAACAAAACCAAAGACCGGTTGGGGAAGTCCTTCCACTGGGAGGGAATGGGCAAGGACGTTGCTAATTATGTCCGGTCTTGTGAGGTGTGCCAACGAGTGGGAAAGCCCCAAGACCAGGTAAAAGCCCCTCTCCAGCCACTACCCATAATTAAGGTCCCATTTCAGCGAGTAGCTGTGGATATTCTGGGTCCTTTCCCAAAGAAGACACCCAGAGGAAAGCAGTACGTACTGACTTTCATGGATTTTGCTACCCGATGGCCGGAAGCTGTACCCTTAAGCAACACCAAGGCTAAAAGTGTGTGCCAGGCATTAGCAGACATTTTTGCCAGGGTAGGTTGGCCCTCCGACATCCTTACAGATTCGGGAACTAATTTCCTGGCAGGGAACATGAAAAACCTGTGGGAAGCTCATGGGGTGAATCACTTGGTTGCCACCCCTCATCACCATCAAACCAATGGTCTGGTGGAAAGGTTTAATGGAACTTTGGGGGCCATGATACGTAAATTCGTAAATGAACACTCCAATGATTGGGACCTAGTGTTGCAGCAGTTGCTTTTTGCCTACAGGGCTGCACCACATCCCAGTTTAGGGTTTTCACCATTTGAACTTGTGTATGGCCACGAGGTTAAGGGGCCATTACAGTTGGTGAAGCAGCAATGCGAGGGGTTTACGCCTTCTCCAGGAACTAACATTCTAGACTTTGTAAGCAACCTACAAAGCACCCTCCAACACTCTTTAGCCCTTGCTAAAGAAAACCTAAAGGATGCTCAGGAAGAGCAAAAGGCCTGGTATGATAAACATTCCAGAGAACGGTCCTTCAAAGTAGGAGACCAAGTCATGGTCTTAAAGGCGCTCCAGGCCCATAAAATGGAAGCGTCGTGGGAAGGACCATTCACGGTCCAGGAGCGCCTAGGAGCTGTTAACTATCTCATAGCCTCCCCCACCTCCAACATAAAGCCTAAGGTATACCATGTTAATTCTCTTAAGCCCTTTTATTCTAGAGAATTAAACGTTTGCCAGTTTACAGCCCAGGAAACTGATGACGCGGAGTGGCCTGCAGGTGTCTACTATGAAGGAAAAAGGAATGGTGGCGTGGAAGAGGTGAACCTCTCCATGACCCTGGGACGTCTGCAGCGACAGCAGATAAAGGAGCTGTGCACAAGCTTTGCACCGATTTTCTCAGCCACTCCAGAACGGACCGAACGGGCATACCACTCCATTGACACAGGTAATGCTCACCCAATTAGAACCCCACCCTACCGGGAGTCACCTCATGCCCAAGCGGCTATACAAAGGGAGATCCAGGACATGCTACAGATGGGTATAATCCGCCCCTCTAGCAGTGCATGGGCATCTCCAGTGGTTCTAGTTCCCAAACCAGATGGGGAAATATGCTTTTGCGTGGACTACCGTAAGCTAAATGCTGTAACTCGTCCTGACAACTATCCAATGCCACGCACAGATGAGCTATTGGAGAAATTGGGACATGCCCAATTCATCTCTACTTTAGACTTAACCAAAGGGTACTGGCAAGTACCACTAGATGAACCCGCTAAGGAAAGGTCCGCCTTCGTCACCCAGGCAGGGGTGTATGAATTCAATGTACTCCCTTTGCTGCGAAATGCACCCGCCACCTTCCAAAGACTTGTAGATGGTCTCTTAGCGGGATTGGGAGAATCTGCCGTTGCCTCTCTCGATGATGTGGCCATTTTTTCTGATTCATGGACAGAACACCTGGAGCACCTGAAAAAAGTCTTCGAGCGCATCCGGCAGGCAGGACTAACTGTTAAGGCTAAAAAGTGTCAAATAGGCCAAAACAGAGTGGCGTACCTGGGACACCAGGTGGGTCAAGGAACTATAAATCCCCTACAGGCCAAAGTGGATGCTATCCAAAAGTGGCCGGTTCCAAAGTCAAAGAAACAGGTCCAATCCTTCTTAGGCTTGGCCGGATATTATAGGCGATTTGTACCACACTACAGCCAAATCGCCGCCCCGCTGACAGACCTAACCAGAAAGAAACAGCCAAATGCAGTTCAGTGGACTGATAAGTGTCAAAAGGCCTTTAACCAGCTTAAGGCAACACTCATGTCTGACCCTGTGCTAAGGGCCCCAGACTTTGACAAACCGTTCCTAGTAACCACAGATGCGTCCGAGCGAGGCGTGGGAGCAGTTTTAATGCAGGAAGGACCGGATCAAGAATTCCATCCTGTCGTGTTTCTCAGCAAGAAACTGTCTGAGAGGGAAAGCCACTGGTCAATCAGCGAAAAGGAATGCTACGCCATTGTGTACGCGCTGGAAAAGCTACGCCCATATGTTTGGGGACGGCGGTTCCAACTACAAACAGACCATGCTGCGCTACAGTGGCTTCATACCGCCAAGGGAAATAACAAAAAACTTCTTCGGTGGAGTTTAGCTCTCCAAGATTTTGATTTTGAAATACAACACATTTCGGGAGCTTCTAACAAAGTGGCTGATGCACTCTCCCGGGAAAGTTTCCCAGAGTTAACTGGTTAACAATTGTTCTTGAAATAAAACATATTGTTAGTTTTTATATAATCAGTAGTATGTCTAAAGGTACATGTGTTTTATTAACTCTGTTTTCTCCTAAAGCTCCAGGAAGAAATCACAGCCAGTGTGGAACCGGACGTCCAACACTATCTGTGATTTGGGGGGCGTGTCATAACTATAAAGGGAAGGGTGACAGCTCTCCTGTGTACAGTGCTATGGAATCCCTCCTAGCCAGAGACGCCAAATCCTTTTACCTGTAAAGGGTTAAGAAGCTCGGGTAATCTGGCTGACACCTGACCCCAAGGACCAATAAGGGGACAAGATACTTTCAAATCTTGGGGGGGGAAAGGCTTTTGTGTGTGTCCTTTGTTTAAGGGGTTGTTCGCTCTTGGGACTGAGAGGAACCAGACATCAATCCAGGTTCTCCCCATCTTTCTAAACAAGTCTCTCTTATTTCAAAATTGTAAGTAAAAGCCAGGCAAGGCATCTTAGATTTACTTTGTTTTCTCAACTTGTAAATGTACCTTTTACCAGAGTGTTTATTTTTGTTTGCTGTACTTTGAACCTAAGACAGAAGAGGGGGGTCCTCTGAGCTCTTTAAGTTTGATTACCCTGTAAAGTTATTTTCCATACTGATTTTACAGAGATGATTTTTACCTTTTTCTTTAATTAAAAGCCTTCTTTTTAAGAACCTGATTGATTTCTCCTTGTTTTAAGATCCAAAGGGGGTTTGGATCTGTATTCACCAGGAGTTGGTGAAAGGAAAGAGGGGGGAAGGGTCAATTTCTCCTTGTTTTAAGATCCAAAAGGGGTTTGGATCTGTATTCACCAGGAGCTGGTGAAAGGAAGGAGGGGGGAAGGGTCAATTTCTCCTTATTTAAGATCCAAGGAGTTTGGATCTGTATTCACCAGGGAATTGGTGAAGGTCTCTCAAGGCTACCCAGGAAAGGGAATTAGCTTTGGGATGGTGGCAGCGGACCAGAACTAAGCTGGTAGTTAAGCTTAGAAGTCTTCATGCAGGCCCCTACATTTGTACCCTAAAGTTCAAAGTAGGGATACAGCCTTGACAGGGATTTCTCATGACTGCAACCCCCTTGTTCTGTTCCACCCCCTTATATATCTTTTGCATAAGGCAGGAATCCTTTGTCCCTCTCTCACTTCCCACCCCCTCCTTCTCAATGGAAAAGCACCAGGTTAAAGATGGATTCCAGTTCAGGTGACATGATCACATGTCATTGCAAGACTTCATTGCCCACTTGCCAGCACACAGGTATACAGGGAGACATACAAGTAAACAACCATTTACAGTCAATTGTTCTGGTTGATGGGAGCCGTCAAGATTCCAAACAACCATTAATGGCCCACACTTTGCATAATTACAATAGGCCCTCAGAGTTATATTCCCTATTTCTAGTTTCAGAAACAAGAGAGACATTTATACAAATTACTGATTGTGATCATCCTGATTATAAGCTTTGTAAAGATACCTGTGACAAAGTTCCTCCTCTATCTTGATGGGTCCTGCACTTATTGGCAGATTTTCTTGCTTCAGAGATTCAGCATGTGGGTTGAGGAACAGCCCAGAGACGTTCCCCTCTGGAAGAACCCACAGCCCAGGTCAATTGGAAGGTTTGGGGGAACCCAGGCCCACCCTCTACTCCGGGTTCCAGCCCAGGGCCCTGTGGACTGCAACTGTCTATAGTGCCTCCTGTAATAGCTGCATGACAGCTACAACTCCCTGGGCTACTTCCCCATGGCCTCCTCCAAACACCTTCCTTATTCTCACCACAGGACCTGCCTCCTGGTGTCTGATAACACTTGTGCTCCTCAGCACTCCCTCTCAGCTCCTTGCACCACAAACTGAAGTGAGCGCCTTTTAAATCCCAGGTGCCCTGATTAGCCTGCCTTAATTGATTCTAGCAGCTTCTTCTTAATTGGCTCCAGATGTCCTAATTAGCCTGCCTGCCTTAACTGGTTCTAGCAGGTTCCTGATTACTCTAGTGCAGCCCCTGCTCTGGTCACTCAGGGAACAGAAACCCTGTCTGACCTGGGATAATAGATCACTCTCCTGTAGCTCTCTGGCCTGAAAGAAGGGGGCTGCTCCTCCTCTTTCTCTACTACATGCTTGCTGGCTGGCTGCTAGACCCACCCACACCCTTGGTTGCTGCTGCTTCAGCTACAGCCCCTTGGGGGGGGCCTGCTGGCCCACTCCCCAGAGGAGGGGAGAGAAAGACCCCAGCCATTGCTCCTGCTGCTGGAGATGCCACCACCACCTCCACCTGAGAAGGGTCCTTCCTGCTGGCCACCAGACTGCCGCCTGGAGCTGCTGCGTTTGCTGCTGGGGAGCTGCTGGAGCCCTGAGGAGAAGAAGAGGATCATCTGCCAGTGGGGGAGCGCGTAGGAATTCTACAGACCACCGTGGAGGGGGCCCTCCCGGACTGAGTAACTTTTGAACTGTGCTCTTGTGGTGGGGATCTAGACTGTGTTTGTGGGGACACAGGGGGTGTGGCGTGGAGCCTGCCCCCTGGTCCATCTGTGTCCCCCCCCCCGATCCCCACCACCACCATCATCGTTGCCCCCTCCACCACCCCCACCGACTACTCACCATCTGCCTCGAGCTCCTGCCTCTGGGACTCAGCTGCTCACCTAGGCTTGCCATGCCCTGTTGCCACCATTGGGCCTGATACAGCAGCCAGCCTAAACTGCTTTTCCTTTTGTTACAAGCGCACGTAGGTGCACGTTCCCCCCCCCTTTTGGACTGACCTCCTCCCCCCTGCAGCAAGCCCCCAGCTTTACCCCTGCTGCCTACCCATTTGCCCCTTGCTGCCTTTTGCCCCTCCCCCTTGCCCCAGCCCCTTGCTAGCTCCAGTTTGTTTGCCTGCCCCGCCCTTTCCCTCTGCAGCCTTTGTCTGTTTGACCCGCCCCAGCCTCTAAAGCTAGCCCCGTGGTTCCTCTGCCCCATTTCCCGCCTGGTTGCTCCCTTCCCCCTGCGGTCCCCTTGCCCTGATTAGCCCCTCCCCTTGTGCGCCCATGTCCCCTCCCTTGCGCTTGTACCCCTCCCCGTTTTAGTTTGATTCTGTCTCACTGCACCCCCCAATGCTGTTCTATCCTCCCTTCCTTGGTGGAACAAGAGGAGCCGGAAACCTTCCCTGGGTCGGTGACTGACCCCTAGCCCTTGATAGCCCACCCCCATCCACCCCCTCCTTTTTCGGCGCCCTCCTCCCCTACCTACAGCCTAGCGGGGAGGAGTGGTCGACCTGCTTCCCCCTTCCCTACCCCCCCTCCAGTGTTTGCTCTCCCCCCATCCTCATTATGGCAGGGGACGAGGAGAGTGAGACCCCTCGGGCGGACCCTGCTGCCCCTCCTCCACCCGCCCCACCATCGTCCTCCCTAGCCTCTACCTCAACCGCCGCTGCCGAGCCACCTACTACCACCCCTGCTGGAGTGCCGGCAGCGGTGGGTAACGAGGTGACCTCCGCTGCTGCCACGTCCCTCGCCCCCTCTGACTCTGGGGGAGTCCCTCCAACCGGCAGGAAGGGCCAGGGCACAAAGAAGGGTAAAGGCCCCGCTAAAAAAGCCAGGCCCTCCATGGCAGGGGGTGCCCCCACTGCCACGGCCCCGCAACCGGCCGCGGCGTCCCTCCCTGCTGTTCCTTCCACCAGCTCTGTGGGTGTCCCTCCCTCGACCCCCAGGGCATACGCCCAGGTGGCGGCGGCCCCCCCGCCAGCCGCTACGTCATCTCCCCCATCCACCGCCTCTGCTACCATCTATAGCGGCCGGGGCCCCTTCCCCACCTTGACTAGGAAGCACGGCGTCCGTTGCCTCCTGGTACCCGCCTCGCCCCACGTGGAGACCTACGTGCGGGCGTTGGCAAGGGTGGTGGGGCCCACGGCCATTGTGGCGGCCTCCAAGATGTACGGAAAGGTCGTCTTCTTCCTAGCATCGGAGGCCGCCGCCCAGGAGGCAGTGGAGAAGGGCCTGGCGGTAGGGGGCGTGTACGTCCCCCTGGAGCCGCTAGAAGACCTGGGCGCCCGACTGGTCCTGACTTCTGTCCCTCCATTCCTTCCAAATGCCGCCCTGTTACCCGCCCTCTCTACCCTGGGAAGGCCGATCTCTGTGGTCAGCCCTCTCCCATTGGGCTGCAAAGACCCCGCCCTCCGTCATGTCCTCTCATTCCGCCGGCAGGTACAGTTACAACTGCCGCCGGCGGCACGTGACGGAGCGGCGTTTGAGGGGTCCTTCTTGGTCCCCTACCAGGGGGCCCGCTACCGGGTGCATTATTCAACGGGGGAGGCCCGGTGCTACCTCTGCCGGGTGATGGGACACGTCCGGAGGGACTGCCCCTTGGCCCGGCATGGAGGGACATCCGAGACCCCCGAGCCCCGGCAGGGCGCCGGCCCCGTCATCGCCGGTGCCCCTAGCTACCCGGCGCCCGAAGCCGCCCCTCCTCCTTTCCGGCCCACCAAAGCTCCCGCTCGGGCCCAAGGGGTATCTCCCCCAGTGCGCCTAGACGAGCGGGAGGGCCACGCCTCTGCCTCCTGCGTTCTGTCAGGGCCTGTAGAGGAGGGTGAGGTAGGGATACCTCCGGGCATAGAAGAGGGCATGCCCCAGGGAGAATCCTCCCTCCTACATGTTACCCCACCATTACCTCCCCGAGTCCCTAAGCTTTCGTCCTTGCTCCCTGACCCAACACCTGTTAGCCAGCCCCCAGATGATGCCATGGAGGGCTGGTCCTTAGTACAGGGGAAGCGGGGCAAGCGGAAGGCTCGAGCTCCGCTCCTCCCATCTGATGCGGTAGCCCCCCGGAAGACCAGGAAGGGGGGCACCGATGCTGAGCCTTCCGCTTTGTCCCCGGGTGGGTTTTGTCCACCATTACCGGCTAGGGAAGACGTGGCAGCATCGGAGGAAAGCACTACCCCTCCTCCGGTGTCCCTTCCTATGGAAGCCCCTGATGGAGCCCCTCTCGCCCCCTTACAATCTGTAGCCCCTGTATGCACCAAGGCGAGCGTTGCTTTGGGTACAGACGGGGAGAGCCCTGGGGTGGTGGAAGGTGATCTCCCCTCCATTTATGAGGAGATCGAGGCCCTGGGTCTGACCCCGGTTACCCAGGGGGAGGACGACCCTTTGCCAGCGGGCCTCGATCTGAGCGACCTCGCCTCAGCCCCCCTTTCCCCATGTTCCGTCCCCTTACCCACTGCTTCCGCTCCCGCCTCCGAGGAGCCCCTGGACTCTTCCACCAACCCGGCTGCAGATGGCACCCCGCTAGCGGTCGCCGAGCCTCTTGAGGCGACGGCCAGTGCCATGCAACCGGGACCTGAGTCACAAGGGGACTCCCTCATGGCTGAGGGGCAGCCGACCTCCTTCCCGGGTGGGGGCCCCACCGTTGTTTCTCCACCTACAGATGCCGTGGCCTTACCATCTGACTTGGAGCACGAGCCTGGCATCGCAGAGGGCCCACCTC
Organism: Emys orbicularis; assembly: GCF_028017835.1. Lineage (NCBI taxonomy): Eukaryota > Metazoa > Chordata > Testudines > Emydidae > Emys > Emys orbicularis. Next base: position 20,389,594 of record NC_088703.1, read on the forward strand.
CCTCCCCGCAAATTCCTGAGCCCATTTGCGGGGTGTTACCCCCCCCACCCAGTGGCCTGGCTGCTGGGACCCCCGATCCCAATATCACCCCTTCCCCTGTCCCTATTCCTGATTCCAGCCCTACCCTTGACACCGACCCTGTCCCTGTCCCCTCCACTTCCCGTGATGCTTTTGCCGCCCCTGGGGCTGTCTCCTTCCTTATCCCAGAGGATGACCCCCAAGGAGCGGCCTTTGTTTTTCCCTGTCCCGACCCACCAGGGGCTGCTAGTTTCCCTCCGCCGCCCCCCAGTGAGCCGGGATCTGAGGCAGGCCACGTGGCGTCGGCCCATCGGACGCCACGTCGAGGGTCTGCCCCCTGTTTGCCCGTCTCGGTGGGCCACGGGGCTGTGACAGGGGCCCCACTGGGGGCAAGCCTTAGATCAGTAACCCCACCCCCCCATACGCTGAGAGAGGAGCTACGGGAGTTCCTTGAGGACGTCCGTGGCTCCCGCAACAAGGTACAGCTTGCACTCCAGCGATGGGGGGATTTTCATCAGATCCTCCGGGCCGCGAGGGCCCTCATGGGGGAGGGTAAGAGGACCGGGAGGCAGGCCGCTGCGGCCTACCAACGGGTCCGCCTCTTCCGTGACTCCTTAATCGCCCACGGGGTAGGTCACGGATTGTTGCGCGGCCCGACGGAGGCCGTGAGCGTCTCTGCCGGCGAGGATCCCCCCCAGCCCTCCTCATGGCACCGATCATCTTTGCAACATTAAACACCCGGGGCTGTAGGATGGGTCTCCGCAGGAGCCAGGTGCTCTCCTTTCTTCGGGAGGGGGGGTACTCTGTGATTTTCCTGCAGGAGACCCATACGGATCCGGCCGCTGAAGCTAGCTGGCGGCTGGAGTGGGGGGACAGAGTCTATTTTAGCCACCTCACAGTTCGTACGGCTGGAGTGGCGACCCTGTTCTCCCCCGACCTACGGCCCGAGGTGCTGGGGGTCGCCGAGGCTGTGCCAGGCCGCCTGCTACACCTCCGGGTCCGCATGGAGGGGCTTGTGGTTAATCTCGTCAACGTTTACGCCCCGACATTGGGCCCGGAGAGGTTGTGTTTTTATCAGCAGGCGTCCGCCTTCCTCGGCACCTTGGATCCTCGCGAGTGCCTGGTCCTGGGCGGGGACTTTAACGCCACCCTTGAGGAACGGGACCGCTCGGGGACTGAGCAGCACCAGGCCGCCACGGATGTCCTCCGGGAGATCGTCGAACATCACTCCCTGGTGGACGTCTGGCGCGACCACCACCCGGATGACGTTTCAACATTCACTTTTGTCCGGGTGGAGGTCCATCGGTCGTACCACTCCCGGTTGGACCGCATCTATATGTCACGCTTCCATCTTTCCCGGGCCCACTCCTCCAGCGTCCGGCCGGCCCCTTTTTCAGATCACCATCTAGCCACCGTGACAGCCTCTCTTTGCGCGGAGAGGCCGGGGCCGGCCTATTGGCATTTTAATAATAGCTTGTTGGAGGATGTGGGCTTTGTGGCGTCCTTCCGGGAGTTCTGGCTGGCCTGGCGAGGGCAGCGGCGTGCCTTTCCCTCGGCGCGGCGGTGGTGGGACCTGGGGAAGGTGCGCGCCCGGCTCTTCTGCCGTGACTACACCCGGGGCGCCAGCCGACGGAGGGATGCGACGATAGGGCAGTTGGAACGGGAGGTCTTAGAGCTGGAGAGGCGTCTGGCTGCCAGCCCCGGTGATCCATCCCTCTGCGGAGCGTGCCGGGAGAAGCGGGAAGAGCTCCGGACCCTCGAGGACCATCGGGCCCGAGGTGCCTTTGTTCGATCCCGCATCCGCCTCCTTCGGGAGATGGATCGCGGCTCCCGCTTCTTCTACGCCCTGGAGAAAAAGAGGGGGGCCAAGAAGCACGTCACCTGCCTTTTAGCAGAGGACGGCACCCCCCTCACGGATCCGGCGGAAATGTGCGGGAGGGCCAGGGCCTTCTACGCGGGCCTTTTCTCCCCGGATCCGACCGATCCTAACGCTTGCAGAATGCTCTGGGATGAACTCCCGACGGTCAGCGCGGGCGACCGAGACTGGCTGGAGCTACCTCTCACTCTGGCCGAGTTCTCGGAAGCCCTCCGTCGCATGCCCACCAATAAATCTCCAGGCATGGACGGGCTGACCGTGGAGTTCTACCGTGTGTTTTGGGATGTCCTCGGCCCAGACCTTGTCACCGTCTGGGCCGAGTCCTTGCAGGGCGGGGTCCTCCCTCTTTCGTGCAGGCGAGCCGTGCTCGCCTTATTGCCGAAGAAGGGGGACCTCCGCGATTTACGGAATTGGCGTCCCATCTCGCTCCTCAGCACGGACTATAAAATCGTAGCAAAGGCCATCTCGCTGCGGCTAGGGTCCGTGCTGGCGGACGTGATCCACCCAGACCAGACCTACACCGTCCCGGGCCGCACCATCTTCGACAACTTGTATCTGGTCTGGGACCTCTTGGAACTCGGGTGTAGGGATGGTCTGTCGTTCGCCCTCCTGTCCCTGGATCAGGAGAAGGCGTTCGACAGGGTGGACCACGGGTATCTCCTGGGCACTCTGCGAGCGTTTGGCTTCGGGCCCCAGTTTGTGAGTTTTCTCCAGGTGCTGTACGCCTCTGCAGAGTGTTTGGTCAGGCTCAACTGGACCCTGACCGAACCGGTCAGCTTCGGGCGAGGAGTACGTCAAGGGTGCCCCCTCTCGGGCCAGCTGTATGCTCTGGCGATCGAGCCCTTCCTCTGTCTCCTCCGTAGGAGGTTGGCAGGGTTGGTGCTGCGGGAGCCGGAGCTGCGGCTGGTCCTGTCGGCGTACGCCGACGACGTGCTCCTCGTGGTCCAGGACCCGGGCGACTTGGTGCGGGTGGAGGCTTGCCAGACCATCTATTCGGCGGCCTCCTCCGCCCGGGTCAACTGGGTCAAGAGCTCTGGCCTGGTGGTAGGGGACGGGTGGCAGGCGAGCTCCCTCCCACCCGCGCTTCAGGCCATCCGGTGGAGCGCGGGTCCGCTGCTCTATCTCGGCGTTTACCTTTCTGCCACACATCCGTCTCCGCCGGAGAACTGGCTAGGTTTAGAGGGCAGGGTGTCGGAGCGGCTCCGGAAATGGAAAGGACTGCTCCGGTGTCTCTCCCTTCGAGGGAGAGCACTGGTGCTCAATCAACTAGTCCTGTCCATGCTCTGGTACCGGCTCAACACCCTGGTCCCGGCCCCGGGCTTCCTGACCACCCTCCGGACGTTGATTCTGGAGTTCTTTTGGTCAGGACTGCACTGGGTCTCTGCGGGGGTTCTCCATCTACCCCTGGAGGAGGGAGGGCAGGGCCTGAAGTGTCTGCATGCTCAGGTCCACGTCTTCCGCCTCCAGGCCCTGCAGAGGCTCCTTTATGGTGCAGGTAGTCCGGCATGGAGCGTATTGGCGCACGCCTTCCTGCGCCGCTTCCGAGGGCTCCGATATGACCGGCAGCTCCTTTGTCTCCATCCGAGAGGTCTTCCGCGAGGCCTCTCCGAGCTGCCGGTCTTCTACCAGGACCTCCTCCGGACCTGGAAACTGTTTTCAGTGACCAGGTCCGTGGCGGCCACCGTGGGGGCAGATCTCCTCGCGGAGCCCCTGCTACACAACCCCCAGCTTCGTGTGCAGGTGGCGGAGTCCCCCATGGTGCGCCAGAGGTTGGTCCTAGCAGAAGTCACCAAAGTCGGAGACCTCCTGGACTACGACCGAGGAGACTGGCTGGATCCCCTGACGCTCGCTCAGCGCATGGGACTCTCCAGACCTCGTACTCCCCGGCGCGTGCTTCAGGAGGTGAGGGCCGCTTTGCCGCCCGCTGCTCGGGACTATCTCGACCGGGTCCTGCGAGAGGGCACGCCCCGCCCACCCTCCACTCCGAGCCCTCCAGACCTTTTCATCGGGCCCTTGCCCCGTAGACCCAACCAGCCCCCTCCCCGTCCATTCGCCATGAGCCGGCTGCACCATTTGCAGCCGGTTCTGTTCCGGACCGCGCCAAGGAAACATCTATACACGCTCGTGCTACATGTTCTTCATGTCCTCACCCTCGCGTCCCGCCCCGATACAAAGTGGCGGGACCTTCTGCCACCTCTGGAGGGTGAGGAGCCCCGGTGGGCCAGCCTTTATTCTGCTCTGATCCCGAAGCCCACCGGGGACATCAGTTGGCGGCTCCTTCACGGAGCCGTAAGCACGGGCGTGTACTTGGCGCGGTTTACCCCTATCCCAGACACCTGCCCCTTTTGCGGCGTGAGGGAGACCCTGGCGCATGTTTACCTAGAGTGCACCAGGCTGCAGCCCCTATTCCGGCTCCTCACAGATATTTTGTTAAGATTTTGGTTGCACTTTTCTCCACACCTTTTTATTTATGCACTCCCTATCCGTCGCCCCACAAAGTTGCGGGACCTCCTGGTCAACCTCCTTCTGGCCTTAGCAAAACTGGCCATCTATAAAACCAGAGTGAGGAGGTTGGCCGATGGAGTTTCCTGTGACTGTGGGGCGTATTTCAGGTCCTCCGTTCTTTCACGTATCCGGGCAGAGTTCCTCTGGGCGACGTCCACTGGCTCCCTTGACGCCTTCGAGGAGCAGTGGGCGCTGTCCGGGGTTCTCTGCTCGGTGTCCCCGTCTGGTTCGCTTCTTTTGACCCTTTGACCTCACTCCTGTCCCTGTTCTTTTATTAGTTGTCCCCCGTAATTTTTTGGTCTCCAGGTCCTGTGGACCCCCCCCTTAGGCTGGGGGGGATCCTTTAGCAGTGGGCGGGCTTCGCCCGCCCACTTCCTGGATCCCAATAGGTCTGGTCACTCAGGGAACAGAAACCCTGTCTGACCTGGGATTAATAGATCACTCTCCTGTAGCCCTCTGGCCTGGAGGGAGGGGGCTACTTCTCCTCTTTCTCTGCTACCTGCTTGCTGGCTGGTTGCTAGACCCACCCACATCCTTGGTTGCTGCTGCTCCAGCTACAGCCCCTGGGGGGGGGGCTGCTGGCCCACTCCCCAGAGGAGGGGAGGGAGAGACCCCAGCCATTGCTCCTGCTGCTGGGGATGCCACCACCACCTCCACCTGAGAAGGGTCCTTCCTGCTGGCCACCAGACTGCCGCCTGGAGCTGCTGCGTTTGCTGCTGGGGAGCTGCTGGAGCCCTGAGGAGAAGAAGAGGACCATCTGCCAGTCGGGGAGCGTGTAGGAATTCTACAGACCACTGTGGAGGGGGCCCTCCCGGACTGAGTAACTTTTGAACTGTGCTCTTGTGGTGGGGGTCTAGACTGTGTTTGTGGGGACACAGGGGGTGTGGCGTGGAGCCTGCCCCCTGGTCCATCTGTGTCCCCCCCGACCCCCCCACCATCATCGTTGCCCCCTCCACCACCCCCACCGGCTACTCACCATCTGCCTCGAACTCCTTTAGTTTGACCTTGTCTCACTGCACCCCCCAATGCTGTTATATTCCCCCTTCCTTGGTGCGACTAGAGGAGCCGGAAACCCTCCCCGAGTCAGTGACTGACCCCTAGCCCTTGATAGTCCCGCTCCCATCCAGCCCACCCCTTTTTGGCGCCCTCCTCCCCTGCCTGCAGCCTAGCGGGGAGAAGTGGTCGACCTGCTTCCCCTCTCCCTGCCCCCTCCGGTGTTTGTTCTGCCCCCGTCCTCATTATGGCAGGGGACGAGGCGAGTGGGACCTCTCAGGCAGACCCTGTTGCCCCTCCTCCACCTGCCCCACCATCGTCCCCCCTAGTCTCTAAAACAACCGCCGCTGCCGTGCCACCTGCTAACGCCCCTGCTGGAGCGCCGACAGCGGCAGATACCGAGGTGACCTCCGCTGCTGCCACGTCCCTTGCTCCCTCCAACTCTGGGGGAGCCCCCCCAGCTGGCAGGAAGGGCCAGGGCACAAAGAAAGGTAAAGGCCCCTCCAAGAAGGCCAGACCCTCCATGGCGGGGGCTGCCCCCACTGCCACGGCCCCGCCATCGGCCGCGGCATCCCTCCCCGCTGTTCCCTCCACCAGCTCTGTAGGTGTCCCTCCCCCGGCCCCCAGGGCATATGCCCAGGTAGCGGCGGCCCCCCCGCCTGCCGCTGCATCATCATCTCAATCAACCACCGCCTCTGCTACCATCTATAGTGGCCGGGGCCCCTTCCCCACCTTGACTAGGTAGCACGGCGTCCGTTGCCTCCTGGTACCCGCCTCGCCCCACGTGGAAACCTACGTGCGGGCGTTGGCGAGGGTGGTGGGGCCCACGGCCATTGTGGTGGCCTCTAAGATGTACGGAAAGGTCGTCTTCTTCCTAGCATCGGAGGCCGCCGCCCAGGAGGTGGTGGAGAAGGGCCTGGCGGTGGGGGGCGTGTTCGTCCCCCTGGAGCCGCTAGAAGACCTGGGTGCCCGACTGGTCCTGACTTCTGTCCCTCCCTTCCTTCCTAATGCCGCCCTGTTACCTACCCTCTTTACCCTGGGGAGGCCGATCTCCGTGGTCAGCCCTCTCCCGTTGGGCTGCAAAGACCCCGCCCTCCGTCATGTCCTCTCGTTCCGCAGGCAGGTACGGTTACAACTGCCGCCGGCGGCACGTGATGGTGAGGCGCTCGAGGGGTCCTTCTTGGTCCCCTACCAAGGGGCCCGCTACCGGGTGCATTATTCAACGGGGGAGGCCCGGTGCTACCTCTGTCGTGCGATGGGGCACGTCCAGAGAGACTGCCCCTTGGCCCGGCATGGAGGGGCATCCGGGACCCCCGAGCCCCGGCAGGGCACCGGCCCCGTCATCGCCGGCGCCCCTGGCTGCCCGGCGCCCGAAGCCGCCCCTCCTCCTTTCCGGCCCAACAACACTCCCGCTCGGGCCCAAGGGGTATCTCCCCTACTGTGCCCAGACGAGCGGGAGGGCCCCGCCTCTGCTGCCTGCGATCTGGCGAGGCCTGTGGAGGAGGGTGAGGTAGGGATACCGCCGGGCATAGAAAGGAGCATGCCCCAGGGTGGCTCCTCCCTCCTACATGCTGCCCCACCATTGCCTCCCCGAGTCCCTGAGCCTTCGTCCTTGCTCCCTGACCCGACCCCTGTTAGCCAATCCCCAGATGATGCCATGGAGGGCTGGCCCTTAGTACAGGGGAAGCGGGGCAAGCGGAAGGCTCGAGCTCCGCTCCTTCCATATGATGCGGTAGCCCCCCGGAAGACCAGGAAGGGGGGCACCGATGCTGAGCCTTCCGCTTTGCCCCCGGGTGGGTTTTGTCCACCATTACCGGCTAGGGAAGATGTGGCAGCATCGGAGGAAAGCACTACCCCTCCTCTGGTGTCCCTTCCTATGGAAGCTCCGGATAGAGCCCCTCTCGCCCCCTTACAAGCTGAAGCCCCTGCAAGCACCAAGGTGAGCGTCGCTTCGGGTGCTGGAGGGGAGAACCCTGTGGTGGTGGAAGGTGATCTCCCCTCCATTTATGAGGAGATCGAGGCCCTGGGTCTGACCCCGGTTACCCAGGGGGAGGACGACCCTCTGCCAGTGGGCCACGATTTGAACGACCTCGCCTCGGTCCCCCTTTCCCTGTGTTCTGTCCCCTTATCCACTGCCTCCGTTCCCGCCTCCGAGGAGCCCCTGGACTCTTCCACCAACCAGGCCGCAGATGGCACCCCGCTAGCAGCTGCCGAGCCTCTTGAGGCGACGGCCAGTGCCACACAGCCGGGACCCGAGTCACCAGGGGACTCCCTCGTGGCTGAGGGGCAGCCAAACTCCTTCCTGGGTGGGGGCCCCATCGTTGATTCTCCACCTACAGATGCCGTGGCCTTACCATCTGCCTTGGAGCACGAGCCCGGCATCGCCGAGGGCCCACCTCCCTCCCCGCAAATCCCTGAGCCCATTTGTGGGGTGTTACCGCCCCCACCCAGTGGCCTGGCTGCTGAGACCCCCGATCCCAATATCGCCCCTTCCCCTGTCCCTATTCCTGATTCCAGCCCTACCCCTGACACTGACCCCATCCCTGTCCCCTCCACTTCCCGTGATGCTTTTGCCGCCCCTGGGGCTGTCTCCTTCTATATCCCAGAGGATGACCCCCAAGGAGCGGCCTTTGTTTTTCCCTGTCCCGACCCACCAGGGGCTGCTATTTTCCCTCCGCCGCCCCCCATTGAGCCAGGATCTGAGGCGGGCCACGTGGCGTCGGCCCATCGGACGCCACGTCGAGGGTCTGCCCCCTGCTTGCCCGTCTCGGTGGGCCACGGGGCTGTGACAGGGGCCCCACTGGGGGAAAGCCATAGATCAGTGACCCCACCCCCCCATACGCTGAGAGAGGAGCTACGGCAGTTCCTTGAGGACGTCCGTGGCTCCCGCAACAAGGTACAGCTTGCACTCCAGCGATGGGGGGGATTTTCATCAGATCCTCCGGGCCGCGAGGGCCCTCATGGGGGAGGGTAAGAGGACCGGGAGGCAGGCCGCTGCGGCCTACTAACGGGTCCGCCTCTTCCGTGACTCCTTAATCGCCCACGGGGTAGGTCACGGATTGTTGCGCGGCCCGACGGAGGCCGTGAGCATCTCTGCCGGCGAGGATCCCCCCCAGCCCTCCTTATGGCACCGATCATCTTTGCAACATTAAACACCCGGGGCTGTAGGATGGGTCTCCGCAGGAGCCAGGTGCTCTCCTTCCTTCGGGAGGGGGGGTACTCTGTGATTTTTTCCTGCAGGAGACCCATACGGATCTGGCCGCTGAAGCTAGCTGGCGGCTGGAGTGGGGGGACAGGGTCTATTTTAGCCACCTCACAGTTCGTATGGCTGGAGTGGTGACCCTGTTCTCCCCCGACCTATGGCCCGAGGTGCTGGGGGTCGCCGAGGCTGTGCCAGGCCACCTGCTGCACCTCCGGGTCTGCATGGAGGGGCTTGTGGTTAATCTCGTCAATGTTTACGCCCCGACATTGGGCCCGGAGAGGTTGTGTTTTTATCAGCAGGCATCCGCCTTCCTCGGCACCTTGGATCCTCGCGAGTGCCTGGTCCTGGGTGGGGACTTTAACGCCACCCTTGAGGAACGGGACCGCTCGGGGACCGAGCAGCACCCGGCCGCCGCGGATGTCCTCCGGGAGATCGTCTAACATCACTCCCTGGTGGACGTCTGGCGCGACCACCACCCGGATGATGTTTCGACATTCACTTTTGTCCGGGTGGAGGTCCATCGGTCGTACCACTCCCGGTTGGACCGCATCTATATGTCACGCTTCCATCTTTCCCGGGCCCACTCCTCCAGCGTCCGGCTGGCCCCTTTTTCAGATCACCATCTAGCCACCGTGACAGCCTCTCTCTGCGCGGAGAGGCCAGGGCCGGCCTATTGGCACTTTAATAATAGCTTGTTGGAGGATGTGGGCTTCGTGGCGTCCTTCCGGGAGTTCTGGCTGGCCTGGCGAGGGCAGCGGCGTGCCTTTCCCTCGGCGCGGCGGTGGTGGGACCTGGGGAAGGTGTGCGCCCAGCTCTTCTGCCGTGACTACACCCGGGGCGCCAGCCGACGGAGGGATGCGGCGATAGGGCAGTTGGAACGGGAGGTCTTAGAGCTGGAGAGGGGTCTGGCCGCCAGCCCCGGTGATCCATCCCTCTGCGGAGCGTGCCGGGAGAAGCGGGAAGAGCTCCGGACCCTCGAGGACCATTGGGCCCGAGGTGCCTTTGTTCGATCCCGCATCCGCCTCCTTCGGGAGATGGATCGCGGCTCCCGCTTCTTCTACGCCCTGGAGAAAAAGAGGGGGGCCAAGAAGCACATCACCTGCCTTCTAGCAGAGGACGGCACCCCCCTCACGGATCCGGCAGAAATGTGCGGGAGGGCCAGGGCCTTCTACGCAGGCCTTTTCTCCCCGGATCCGACCGATCCTAACGCTTGCAGAATGCTCTGGGATGAACTCCCGACGGTCAGCGCGGGCGACCGAGACCGGCTGGAGCTACCTCTCACTCTGGTCGAGTTCTCAGAAGCCCTCCGCCGCATGCCCACCAATAAATCTCCGGGCATGGACGGGCTGACCGTGGAGTTCTACCGCGTGTTTTGGGACATCCTCGGCCCGGACCTTGTCACCACCTGGGCCGAGTCCTTGCAGGGCGGGGTCCTCCCTCTTTCGTGCAGGCGAGCCATGCTCGCCTTATTGCCGAAGAAGGGGGACCTCCACGATTTACTGAATTGGCGTCCCATCTCGCTCCTCAGCACGGACTATAAAATCGTAGTGAAGGCCATCTCGCTGCGGCTAGGGTCCGTGCTGGCGGACGTGATCCACCCAGACCAGACCTACACTGTCCCGGGCCGCACCATCTTCGACAACTCGTATCTGGTCCGGGACCTCTTGGAACTCGGGTGTAGGGATGGTCTGTCGTTCGCCCTCCTGTCCCTGGATCAGGAGAAGGCGTTCGACAGGGTGGACCACGGGTATCTCCTGGCCACTCTGCGAGCATTTGGCTTCGGGCCCCAGTTTGTGGGTTTTCTCCAGGTGCTGTACGCCTCCGCAGAGTGTTTGGTCAGGCTCAACTGGACCCTGACCGAACCGGTCAGCTTCGGGCGAGGAGTACGTCAAGGGTGCCCCCTCTCGGGCCAGCTGTATGCTCTGGCGATCGAGCCCTTCCTCTGTCTCCTCCGTAGGAGGTTGGCAGGGTTGGTGCTGCAGGAGCCGGAGCTGCGGCTGGTCCTGTCGGTGTACGCCAACGACGTGCTCCTCGTGGTCCAGGACCCGGGCGACTTGGTGCGGGTGGAGGCTTGCCAGACCATCTATTCGGCGGCCTCCTCTGCCCGGGTCAACTGGGTCAAGAGCTCTGGCCTGGTGGTCGAGGACGGGTGGCAGGCGAGCTCCCTCCCACCCGCGCTTCAGGCCATCCAGTGGAGCGTGGGTCCGCTGCTCTATCTCTGCGTTTACCTTTCTGCCACGCATCCGTCTCCGCCGGAGAACTGGCTAGGTTTAGAGGGCAGGGTGTCAGAGCGGCTCCGGAAATGGATGGGACTGCTCCGGTGTCTCTCCCTTCGAGGGAGAGCACTGGTGCTCAATCAACTAGTCCTGTCCATGCTCTGGTACCGGCTCAACACCCTGGTCCCGGCCCTGGGCTTCCTGAACACCCTCTGGACGTTGATTCTGGAGTTCTTTTGGTCAGGACTGCACTGGGTCTCTGCGGGGGTTCTCCATCTACCCCTGGAGGAGGGAGGGAAGGGCCTGAAGTGTCTGCACGTTCAGGTCCACGTCTTCCGCCTCCAGGCCCTGCAGAGGCTCCTTTATGGTGCAGGTAGTCCGGCATGGAGCGTATTGGCGCACGCCTTCCTGTGCCGCTTCCGAGGGCTCCGATATGACCGGCAGCTCCTTTGTCTCCATCCGAGAGGTCTTCCGCGAGGCCTCTCCGAGCTGCCGGTCTTCTACCAGGACCTCCTCTGGACCTGGAAACTGTTTTCAGTGACCAGGTCCGTGACGGCCACCGTGGGGGCAGATCTCCTCGCGGAGCCCCTGCTACACAACCCCCAGCTTCGTGTGCAGGTGGCGGAGTCCCCCATGGTGCGCCAGAGGTTGGTCCTGGCAGAAGTCACCAAAGTCGGAGACCTCCTGGACTACGACCGGGGAGACTGGCTGGATCCCCTGACGTTCGCTCAGCGCATGGGGCTCTCCAGACCTCGTACTCCCCGGCGCGTACTTCAGGAGGTGAGGACCGCTTTGCCGCCCGCTGCTCGGGACTATCTCAACCGGGTCCTGCGAGAGGGCACGCCCCGCCCACCCTCCACTCCGAGCCCTCCAGACTTTTTCATCGGGCCCCTGCCCCGTGGACCCAACCAGCCCCCTCCCCGTCCCTTCGCCATGAGCCGGCTGCACCATCTGCACACAGGGAAAAATTGGTGCACCCACTGGCAGCTCCCCCCCCCCCGCCCCAGCTCACCTCTGCCTCCGCCTCCGGCCTTCTCCCCTGAGCGCGCCGCTGCGTCCTGCTTCTCCCCCCTCCCTCCTCCTTGTGATGGGAGGGAGGGGGAGGAGGAGGAACGCGGTGCACTCGGGGAAGAGGCGGGGCCGGGGTGGGGATTTGGGGAGGGGTACAATAGGGGCGGGGGGGGGGTCGGACCCAGTGCATGAGGCAGGGTCCACACATGGCATATGAGGATACCAAGGACGAGGCAGCCGCAGCCCCGTGTCTGTGGCGCTGGGAGCACAGCTCACAGGGCCGGGATTCTGGGTCGGGGGACTCTGGGATCTGGTAGAGAATCTCTACCAGGTGGCCCCTGGATCTGCTTGTGGTTAGAGCTGGCTGTGGAATCATAGAAGATGAGGGCTGGAAGAGACCTCAGGAGGTTCTAGTCCAACCCTTTGCTTAAAGCAGGATGAACCCCAACTAAATCATCCCAGCCAAGGCTTAATCAAGCTGGGCCTTAAAAACCTCTATGGATGGAGATTCCACCATCTCCCTAGGGAACCCATTCCAGTGCTTCACCACCCTCCTAGTGAAATAGTGTTTCCTAATATCCAACCTAGTTCTCCCCCCACTGCAACTTGAGACCATTGCTCCTTGTTCTGTCATCTGCCCCCACTGAGAACAACCGAGCTCCATCCTCTTTGGAACCCCCCTTCAGGTAGTTGAAGGCTGCTGTCAAATCCCCCCTCACTCTTCCCTTCTGCAGATGGAGGACTGGGCTCCGTGGGTGTCCGGGTCTCATAGGCGCCGACTCTGTAGGTGCTCCAGGGCTCGAGCACCCACAGGGAAAAATTGGTGCACCCACTGGCAGCTCCCCCCCCCCCGCCCCAGCTCACCTCTGCCTCCGCCTCCGGCCTTCTCCCCTGAGCGCGCCGCCGCGTCCTGCTTCTCCCCCCTCCCTCCTCCTTGTGATGGGAGGGAGGGGGAGGAGGAGGAACGCGGTGCACTCGGGGAAGAGGCGGGGCCGGGGTGGGGATTTGGGGAGGGGTACAATAGGGGCAGGGAGGGGGTGGAGTCGGGGAGGGGGGTCCCTGTGCCGGGTCTGGCTCTCACAGCCTGTCTCCTTTGTGAAGATCCCAGCTTACCCAGACCCTCCATCTCTCTGAACCTCACTTCGGTCACCGCCCCAGGGGCAGACGCTATCATCTGGTGTCAGGGGCAGTGCTGGGATGTGAGGTTCTTCCTGCACAAGGCTGGAAACCTGAACCCGCAGCGACACATGGACCCTGCTGGGGACGGGGCCGAGTTCCATATCCCCACCGTGGGCCGGCAGCACGGAGGGAACTAAAGCTGTAGCTACCGGCCCCGATCAGAGCCCTTCGTCTCCTCAGAGCCCAGCGACCCCGTGCAGCTGGTGGTAGCAGGTGAGGGGACTGGCTCCACGTCCCCGCTCCCAGCCGCACCCTCAGAAGGTCCGTACCCTGATGGGATGCTCAGAGCCAGGCTGGTGGTGAGAGGTGAGGGCCCCAGATAAGCGTCTCCTAGTCACTCCGCCCAATGGCCCAGGCAGCGAGGGGGCAGCAGGGGGCAGGGGACTCCCGCAGCGAGTTAAATGAGCTCATTCTGCCCAAGGAGCAGCCCCCAGGGGGAGCCACGAAGGGTTGTGGCTGAGTGGGGACAATGAGTGGAGTTACTATTGGTATGTGGGACCCAGACACCATTGGGAGGGGCTCCCTGCAGTGGGATGGATCGAGGGGTTCACACAGGGACACACAAACACACACAGGGTGGGGGGATGGGGAGGGGGAGCTGTCGCGGCTTCCTGTTGTGAGGGGGCAGGAGGGGGGAGGGGCCCCGGTGGGTCTCACTGCACCAACACTTCAGCCCTTTTGTCACCCCCAGATTACACCCGGGGCAACATCATCCGTCTGGCCCTGAGTGCCGGGGTCCTGCTGTCCCTGGTGCTGATCTTGGCCGAGGCTGCCCATGGCTGGAGGAGGGGCAGACGCTAGGTGAAGTGACCCCCCCCCGATTCCTCCCACTACAACCTGGCTTCCTCAGCATGGGGGAAGGGAAGAGGGGTCACTGTCACCCCAAGCAACATGACACTGCATAGCAAGGACAGAGCCGGAAGGACCAGTGCAACCGAATCTGTCTGAGCGTCCGGATGGGCCCGCCTTGGCGTGGGGCTGGGGGAGGGGCTGTGTCAGGGCCTCCATCTGGAGGTGGCGGAAATGACTAATGTCAGTGGAATGGGGAGCCTGCACCAAGGGGTGCCCTAGGGGAGAGCTCTGGGCCCTACAAGGTGGCTGGGGCCGTAGGGACAAGGGTCACCTTTGGGGCCATGGCTTGTGGGCAGCACCCCCCATGCCCGGGGCCTCTGGGACATGCTCCAACACAGCCACACCGGAGAGGACATGGGATCGTCCTGCCAGCCTGAGCCGCCTGGGCGTCGTTCGCACGTTTGTGGCTGTTGAGCCTGCGAAGCGGCCCGGCTGCGAGCTCACATGTAAAACCCACAGGCAAGTTCCCATCTGTGCCAAGGCCCCAGAGAACCGGGGAAAATTGGAGACGTCACTGAACGTTGTAACCCGGGCGAGAGAACCAGCCACAGACGCTGGGTTGGTCTGACCCGAAAAGCCCCCTGGCTACAGCCCCACGACTGTCGACATCGCGCTGGGGGGAAACAGGCTGGAACCAGGAGTTAATAGCCCCAAATTGGCGGGAGGGACTTTGGGCTTAATGGGGGGCAAAGTAATGAGGGAGCGGGACTAGGCCACCCACTTCCCCCTCGTTGGGTTCCTTAAAAAGAGACATTCCCAGCCAAGAAGCTGGACACGCAAAGGGGATCATAACCCCAAGAGGGGGGATCATGCTGGGAAGAAGGGTCCTGCCAGAGCAAGTGTCTGACGTGGGGTGCAACCTGGCCTATGGGACTGCTGAGCCCTCCAAAGGCACCAACCTAGGTTGCATCTGTGTGATGAAGTGGGGGATTTTCTTGTTTTTTTCAATGGTTTGTATGCAGAGGGAGTGGGACCCAGTGTCCCTGGGTGTTACTGGTTTAATGAGGTGAGGGGAAAGGGAGTTTGTTGTTACAGAGGACCAGTGATGGAACTTGGAACCCCAGCCAATGGCCTGGAGAATGGAGACCCCAGCGACTGGTGACCTGACGACCCGAGGACCCAGCTCAAGAGTCGCAGCAGGTTCTGGCCAGTGGGAGGACAAAGGGCTGTAAAGAGAGGATCCCAGTGACCTGACCAGCTGGTTCCAGCCAGAGGGGGGCCAGAGGACAGAAGAGAGGAGAGGAGGCCCAGGCAACCCTTTTTAAGACCCTGCTCCCCCTCTCCAGCCCAGAGCCCCCCTGTTCCCCAGCTGGGCATCTGATATCCCCTGCCCTAAGCCCCGCCTCTGTCCATTGTCTTCTCTCCAGGTAAACAGGGTCGTAAACTGGGGCCTCCTCTCCCCACAGCACTCAGCAATTTCAGCTCTTAGTAGGGGAGCCCCAGTGCTTGTGCACCATTAGCCCAACATGAATTCAGCTCAGCAGCCTGTAACTAGACTCCTAATAGAATCAAAATTAGCTCTGATAAGAACAGATTTAAAATTTTTTATTAAGATGATGTTAAAAAAAAAGTGAACAGAGTTTGAGCATAGACGTTTCTGGTTATCAGGGAAAAACGTACAGGTTATTGAGGGTGCAAAGTTTGGTTTAAGATCGGGTGGCATAAGGAATACATAATCTGCAATATCCCCAATTGGGGGTAAAAGGTTGATGGGTCAAAGTACAGGCATTGAGATATGAGGGTATGAAGTTCATAGAGTGGTTATGTTCGGGTGCGGAGTATAATGAGTGGATATGATGATGAGGATGGATTGACCCTCATTTGGTGAGATTTAATGTTCAGGGAGTTTATGGTTCCAGTTCATATGATCCAACGGAGAAGGTCACTTGGTCCCTTTCTCATAGTGGGAGAATGATGTCACTCTGGCTCACACCTCCTGGTACTGTCGGTGGCCGGTGATGTGCTCGATGTAGATGTCCCTGGACCATCGGATGGCATCTGAGACCATGAGGCGCCGCATGAGCCATGTGTAGCATCGACCGATCCTACAGGTCCGCAGCACACGCTCATTGCAGGGATCCCAGGTGCCCAGGGCTCCGACAATCAGGGCGTCCATCTGCACCTCGTAGCCCTTCACTCTCAGGGTATCAGCTAGGGGGCGTACTTTTCCAGCTTACGAGCTCGGGCTTCGCAAAATGTCGGGGTCCTGTTCTCAAAGGAGACCGTGACGTCGATGAGGATGATCTTTTTCTGGGCCTCATTGGTGACGACCACGTCAGGTCGTAGCTGGCTGTCAATACCGGGGATGGTGCAGTTTACAGCGACCTCCCCCAAGCATGGCACGATGGCTTTCACCTATTCCAGTGAAGAAAATGTAATTAGTGTTTCAGGCCCTCAAAAAGGGCCAATCACATCATATACAAATATCTTACCCCCACCCTCTCTCAATTCACTGGGTTTTGGAACCCATGTCCCTTGTCTAGCGAGTGCTACTTAGTTGATGGCGAGTCCCTCTGTCATAAAACAGTTCCACTGTCCTTGATTCACATAATCAGGGTAACAACACTTTAGTCTTCCTGCCCCAATAACAGAGAAACTGGGGATTCCACAGTAGCCGAAGTGACCATTTGGGCTGTTGTGGGCTCATGCTAGGTGGGGTTGGTGTGCCTATGCAAACAAGATCAGCCCCTGAAGTTCTTTTCCACAACTCGCCACAATTCACCACCAGATGTCAGGGTAGAGCTCATCCTGACTCTGCTTACACTTGCTCTGATCCCACTTGATGCCCTGGGGCCTGCAACATCCTCCCCAAAGAGTTTTCTGCTGCCTGCGCCCTGCAGTGTCCCAGGCAGATCCGTATTGTTTATGAGTTGCTGTTTAATAAATTGTATGTGCTCTGAACTCTATGTAATGATCAGTGGGTCAGGGAAGTATCAGGTGCAGAGAGTGCCCTGGAGTGAGGAAACCCTCGACCCTGTCCTAAGTGACCATGACAAGACTGGGGGTCAAGCCCCCAGGGATCCGGGGCCCAGCCTTGCCGGGGTTATGAGGACTCTGCTGCACAGGAGGGAGGAAGGGGAGCCCTTGAGGTCAGGCAGGTCTCTGGGTAAAGGGAGTGGGAGAGAGGACTCAGATCCTTTTGCTAGCCAATCCCACTGGTGCGGGTATAAGCCAGGAAAGTTCCCCACAGTAGCGGGACAATTTCCCCGGTAAACTAGGAGCAGGGTTAGCGGCCGCCCTGCCCGTCTGTCCAGAGAGTGAAATGAACCAGTTCCTCCCCCCACAGCCCGGCTATTCTGGAAACAAGCGGCTCTGCTCTGGTGACTCCCAAAGGAGTGAGACTTGGAGCTGGTCTGACTCCGGCCGTTGGCCGCGGTTGCTCAGCCTCCGTTTCAATAGACAGGCCGGGTTTGATTCCTTGTCTGTGGGTTTAACCTGAAAGCTTTGCCTTTGAACAGCTGCTGCTGGGGGTTTGCCCAGGAGCTGAGTAAAACCAGGGGCTCGGTTTGAAACGAGCCCCAGCCCCCGGCCTGTGTAACGCTGGCGAGGGAGAGAGTTTCCAGCCCCCCTCAGCCCTCTGGGCCTGTGAGACCCTCTGCAAAGAGCAGCAGGATATGGGAGTTTGGGGGGAGAGGCCGAGGGTGCGGTGGGGAAGGGATTAGAGGGGAGACAGGCTGAGATCAGGGACAGAGTGGGGAAAGGAATTTGAGGGGAGAAATAAAGGGAACGGGTGGGTGGTTTTTGGAGGGGAAACAGGATGGACATTTGAGGGGAGATGGGATGGGGGGTGGAGCTTTGAGGGAAGATGGATCAAGATTGGATCAAGAGATGGACGGAGGTTGGAGGGGGGATGGGGCGAGGATGGGGGGGTTCCCCCCTCACACAGTCGGGATCAGCAGATGGGGGGGATTTGTTTTCCTGACAAAACTCCAGATGAGCTTTGGCACCACTGGCTGGGGGCAGGAGAGAGCGAGGGGCAGGCGACCCATGGCCACCTATGGCCATGGGGCAGATTTACCCTGAAACACTCAGGAGAGGGGAACCCAGGTGCTCCTAACCATGGGGGCAGCTTCCATTTCCTCCCCTTCTCTGTCACTGCCCTTCCCCCCAGCTACTGTCCCCTTAGCCCCCTGGCCGCCAATGTTCCCCCACATTCTCCCACTCCCAATATTCCCCAGCCCCTCCCAGCCCAGGTAGGCACAATTTCCCTGAGGGCAGCCTGGAGCCAAGCCCACTGGGGACACAAGGAGCTGGTGGCCATCTTAACTGGGGGGGGGGATGGGCATTTAAGGGGGAATAGGGCAGGCGACGAGGGTGTGAGGTGGGATGGGCCATGGTGAGGGGAGGGTGTGAGGGGGCAGGCTTGGGGGATTCGAAGGGGGATAGGTCAGGGGGCAGGATGGGAGATGGGGCAGGCAGGGGTGGAAGGTCTTAGTTGTGGGTGATGGGCTGGGGGAGGCAGAATGACTCTGCTATGCAGCGAATCTGCTGCTCGTCCCCCTCCTGCTCCGTGGGGCCAAAAGCAGCTATAGGGGGAGGCTCCCAGGCAGTTGGGGGGTGGCAGGTGTGCAGGGGGGTGGGGGATTTAAGAAACCCATTAGGACCATGCAGCTGGGCTCCTGAACCATCTCGTAACGCTGCCCCTGAGTCATGGTGCCCCCGGCATTACCCAGCGCTGTGTGAGAACTGATGGGCGATGGCGCGACCATCACACCCAGGTCCTGGCAACCAGCCCCCTGCTCTAACCACTAGACCCCACTCCCATCCCAGAGCCAGGAATAGATCCCCCTGACCCCCAGCTTTCTGCTGCCCTCTAGCCAATGGCGTATAAACAAAACCTGTGTCACCTCCCTCTCTAGGGGCCTGGCCACATAACCACTGACAGTGTCTCCTCCAGCTCGGGGGCAGGGTCTCTGCGGGGGCATTAGAAGGTCCCTGGGTCTCTCTCGGCTGGTGACCCGTGTTAGGATATAGATATTCAGGCCTGTCTGTAAAGGCCTATACTTTAAGAATTTATGTGTATTCTTATCACTTAGCTAGTTATCACTTTCTGTATGTGTAAGGGCCTTCTCTTCTGTAACAGTCTGAGGCCTGGTTCTTAGGCTAAGGCCTTCGGCTAAGCAGCAGAGGCAGCCATAAACTGGGAAGTGAACGGTCACATCCTCGCATTCCAAACTAGTCACATGGAAATAAGGTGCTATTGGGCTGTTAGGAATACAATTCTGTCCTGATATTCCTATCACCTCCAGAGAAAGGAAAGAGCTTAGAAGATGTAAAAGGAAACTTGGGTTGATAGTTTTCTGTCTGGTAAGAACTCACTTATCAATAGACACAGCTGGAAAACCCTTATGTCTGTATAGATGTAGTTGTGAAATCCTGACTTCTGTATTGTTTTGTATGTTTATTTGCATGGTCTCTGTCTGGTTCTGTAATTGTTTCTGTCTGCTGTATAATTAATTTTGTTGGGTGTAAACCAATTAAGGTGGTGGAATATAATTGGTTAAATAACCATGTTACAGTATGTTAGGATTGGTTAGGTAAATTTCAGTAAAGTAATTGGTTAAGGTATAGCTAAGCAGAACTCAAATTTTACTATATAGTCTGCAGTCAATCAGGAAGTAAGGGGGGAAGGGGAACAGGGAATGGGAACAGGGATGGCTCTGTGGTGTCAGAGCTGGGAAGGGGGACACTGAGGAAGGAAACTGGAATCATGCTTGATGAAAGTTCACCCCAATAAACATTGAATTGTTTGCGCCTTTGGACTTCGGGTATTGTTGCTCTCTGTTCATGCGAGAAGGACCAGGGAAGTGAGAGGGTGAAGGAATAAGCCCCCTAACAACCTGTTGGGTGCATGGGATGGAATTTCTCTATCTCTGATTTTCTTTTGAACCTGGTTGATTTAATTCACATGCTGAGAAAAGCCCCTTAGAACCAGGCGTTACAGTGTAAACCCATCATCACCGTTCAGCAATGGCGCAAGGGGCAGCAAACCCAGGCGTTCCCCCTCGTGCCCCCTCCTCACACAGTGCCACGGCTCATGTCACATGGTGGGCAGGTTTGCAGGGTGAGAGGGGGCTGCAGAGTCAAACCCTCCAGCACCAGGAAATGCCACAGTTAAGTTTTCCTTAACTCTGCCCCCTTTACTTGCATGAACACGTATTAATTTTAGAGACATGGGTCACCAGCCAGCTTTGAACTCAGAATCCAACAAAGCAGGCAGTGTGTGTGTATGTGTGTGTGTGTCTGTTTGTGAATCTGCATGGAAATACAATAGAACCTGAGAGCTACAAACACCTCGGGAATGGACGTTGTTCATAACTCTGAAATGTTCACTACTGTGAACAAAACGTTATTGCTGGTCTTTCAAAAGTTTAGAACTGAACATTGACTTCATACAACTGAACATGGATTTAGCATAGCTTTGAAACTTAGCTATGCTGAAGAAAAATTATGCTTTTAACCATCTTAATTTAAATGTAACAAGCACAGAAACTGTTTCCTTCCCTTGTCAAATCTTTCTTTTTAAACTTCCCCTTTATTTTTCTACTAATTTATATTTAACACAGAACTGTTCTGTATTTGCTTGTTTTTAAGTTATCTCTGCTGCCATCTGATTGCTCACTTCCAGTTCCAAATGAGGGGTGTGGTTGATTGGTCAGTTCGTAACTCTGAGGTTCTACTGTAGTGGTCAGTTGAAGTTTGACGACAAGACCCTGTGGTCTCCTGGCTCCCAGCCCGATGCACCTTCCCCAATCCTGCAGGGTCCACTGAGGGTAACCTCTGCCCGCTCCTGACAGAGACCTAGACAAGCTGGGAGATGCATGATGCCTGGCCTGGCCGACTGGCCCAGGGTTTCCTGGGTTTTGTAGGGACGTCTGCTTGCTTTGGCTGTCCTAGATTTTGCCTTCAGATTAGAGACAAGGTGTGATGGAAGTAGGAAGAGACGGAACATCATCGACTTCCTGAAGCTGGAGCCACCAGCTAAGTTCCTTATTTGGGGCTCGGTGGAGTTCGGCTCCAGGGCGTTGGTGGCAGTGCTGAGGGGTCCTTCTCTGCCCCCATCATGGCATCTGCTCTCATCATCCTCCTCCTCGGTGAGTATCGGAGACAGCCAGGGTGTGTGCGCATGGGGAGGATCTGAGATCAGGGTGTGTGCCCTTGGGGGAGGGTATTGGAGACCGGGACGTGTGCCCATGGGGGGGGTCTGAGACCAGGGCTTGTGCGGATAGGGAGTGGATCTGAGACCAGGGCCTGAGCCCATGGGGTGGGTCTGACACCAGGACGTGTACCCATGAGTGGTGGGTGGGGTTGATCTGAGACTAGGGTGTAAGATCCAGTTGCTCTGGAATCTGGTCACTAACAGGCCATCTCCTCTCCAGGCTGCTGGCTGACCGGGCACAGCGGAGTGTGGGGAGGTGAGTATCAGTCTGTGGGGAGGACGGTAACATCAAGGACAGGGGAGGGGATACGTGGGGTGGGGAAAAGAGAAACTGAGCCCTGAACCTTCCCCAAAACTCAACCAAAACTCCCCTTGTGAGCTCAGACCACTCGCCATTCTTCTGTGCCCTGCCCCACCATGGAGTAACTAGGAGCCAAATCTGGCTCCCGGGGTCTGACGAAGCAGATGGGAACTGTCCCTTGGTTCAACATCCTGCCCCCCTAGGCTGTAAGGATCGGGGGTGGGGGCAGCACATGAATTTATTATACAAACGTTAAGAGGGCTCTAGATCCCCTTGGGGTAACCAAAACGTTCACGATCAGTGCCGCCATGGGGAGAACCCCCCAGATCCACCCCCGCCCCCAGATCCAGCCCCAACAGCTCCCTCCCCTGCACTCACAGCCCCCCGTTCCCAAGGCCTGGAGAAAGGTGGGTCTTGTGCGACCCGCGCCCGTCACAGACTCTATTTCCAACCCCGGGGTGGGGGGCAGAGCTGCAGGGGGCCACTGGTCAGGCTCCCTGGCTGGCCTCAGGTGGGGGAGGGGGGGCAGGTGATCTTTCATACATTTCATACATCCGGGTCCTGAGCTACGTCTGGGTGAACCCCCTGCCCCCGAACCCCATGGGCAGGCAGTGCCAACCCTGGTAGGGGGCAGACTCCTAGAGAGGCTGAATGACTGATGGACTGAATTGGGGCGGGTGGAAGGCGGGGGCTGTGTCTCCCCTGTTTAACTCCTGTCTCTTGTTGAAAGCAGGGCGTGAATTTCCCAAACCCACCATTTCGGTGAGCCCCAGCAGGGTGGTGGCGCTCGGGGGAAGCGTCACCATCCGCTGTGAGGGTTTGTACCCGGGCATGGAGTTCTTTCTGCATAAAGCTGGACACCCGAAGCTGCACGTGCCATTGGTGGTACCTAATGGAACCGTGGCTGAATTTCCCAACCCCAGTGTCAGCCGGGAACATGGAGGGAGCTACACCTGCGAATATCGCTCCATAACAGATCAGAGTCGCTGGTCGTATCTCAGCAACCCCGTCGAGATCATTGTAGCAGGTGAGGGAGGGGCCCGGCTCAGTGTCTCGGCTCCCAGCCCCACACCCAGCTGGACACTCAGGGGCTCTCTGCACTGATGGGATGGTCAGAGCCAGGCTCTGCCCTGATCCTTGGGCCCAGCAGAGGGGACACCCAGCTGGGGAGGGGGGATGGAGTCACTGGGGCATTTCCCAGCCATGGGGGAGAAGCAGCTGCTGGAGATGCAAGGCTGAGGGAGAGGGATCCCTGCCCCCAGGGGGAGCTCCAGAGTAGGGGGGCCTTTCCCAGGTAACACATGAGTTAGGGGGTGATGGGCAGACCTGAAGGTTATAAACTTCAGTGTATAGTAGAGACTTGCACAGTCCCCTGCAAGTCAGGGGTGGTGCTGTGCACAGAACCCAGGAGTCCTGGCCCCCATCCCCCCTGCTCTCACCCACTAGATCCCACTCCCCTCCTAGATCCGGGGAGAGAACCCAGGAGTCCTGGCTCCCAGCTCTCCCAGCAGAGAAGCCAGGGAGTGAATGGACCCTGGAGACTGGACTGGCCTCTCACCCACTAAGGAGCAGATCTCTGGGCCCCCAGGGGCTAGGGTTGCTCCGTGTCTCATGCTGTTAGCCCAGGGCTCAGAGGAAACTCTGGC
Organism: Emys orbicularis; assembly: GCF_028017835.1. NCBI lineage: Eukaryota > Metazoa > Chordata > Testudines > Emydidae > Emys > Emys orbicularis. Next base: position 20,412,552 of record NC_088703.1, read on the forward strand.
CCCTGTGGAAAGGCATCCAGGAGCCCGTGCCCAGGGCCGCTGGCTCTGACCCACCACTGAGGCCGCGTGATGAGGAAGGGCCCCAGGATCGAGTGACGGGGCCTGCGTCTCACGGCCTGTCTCCTTGCCATTGCAGATCCCAGCTATCCCAAACCAAACATCTCCCTGAGACCCAGCGGGGGGGTCTCCCTGGGGAAATGGGTGACCATCCGGTGTTGGGGGCAGCACCAGGGCATGCGGTTCGTGCTGAATAAAGAGGGACGCCATTTCCCACCTGTGGATTCGGACGGGTTTGGGGCTGTGTTTTCCTTCAGCATCGTGTGCCAGGAGGACGGTGGGAGCTACAGCTGCTCCTATCACAGCAGATCGGAGCCGTTCGCCGTGTCGTACCCCAGTGACCCCATGGAGCTGGTGCTGAGAGGTGAGGGGCCCGGCTCAGTGTCCCTGTTCCCAGCCTCACCCCAGCCAGACCCTCACTGGGGCTCGGTGCCAATGGGACGCTCAGAGCCAGGCTCTGCCCTGAGCCCTGACCCCACAGAGGGGACGCCCGGCCGGGGAGCAGGGACGGAGTCACTGGGGGGTTCCCCAGCCAGGGGGGAGCAGCAGCCCCTGGAGACTCGGGGCAGGGAGGCTACTTTAACGCTGCCCCTTGTGTGTAGGAACCGTGAGTTGCTATTTAAACCCGTGATCCCATCCCCTCTGTTCTCCAGGCACTGCCCCAGGCAGTGCCCTGGCTGGGGCTGAATGAGGCAGGGGCTGCAGGAGAAGCAGTGGCTTGGTGGACACAGTGCTGGGTTGGGACCCAGGAGATCTGGCCCAGCTCCTGGCGTGGCCACAGACTCTGTTTGATGGGAGCACGTTGTGGTTTCCAAAAGTGTCCTTCCTTGTGCGGGGTCTCAATCTTGGGGGAACTCAGTCCAAGCGCCCACAAACTGTTGTGCTCCCAGTTAGTGGAGACCTCTTCAAACGCTGGCCTCAATAGCGCTGGATCCCATGTGTTGCAGGAGCATGTAGGGCCCCTGCCATGATCAGGGCCCCTTTGTGCCAGGCGCTGCATAAAGACAGAGTGAAGAGACAGTCCCTGCCCCTGGAAGCTCACTAAGGAAAGTGAATCTGTCTGTGCCTCAGTTTTCCCCCTGTAGAATGGGGATAAGATGTCTCGCTGCCTCCCGGGGGGCTAATTCCCTTCCTATGTGGGGCTCAGACCCTGTGGTGCCGGGCGCCAGAGGCCAGCCTGTGAGTCGCTCTGTGCTCGGGGGGCTGGACGCAGTGAATGAGGCAGGGGCCACACACGGCATATCAGGACCCCAAGAACTAGGGAACTGTGGGGCTGGGAGCTGAGCTTGCAGGGCTGGGATTCTGGGTCAGGTGGACTCTGGTATCTGGGAGAGAATCTCTGCCAGCAGGCCACTGGATCTGCCCATGGCTGGGGAATCATAGAAGATTAGGGTTGGAAGAGACCTTAGGAGGTTCTACTCCAACCCCCTGCTCAAAGCAGGACCAACCCCAACTTAATCATCCCAGCCAGGGCTTTGTGAAGCCAGGCCTTAAAAACCTGTAAGGTTGGCGATTCCACCACCTCCCTAGGGAACCCATTCCAGTGCTTCACCACCCTCCTAGTGAAATACTTTTTCCTAATATCCAACCTAGACCTCCCCCACTGCAACCTGAGACCGTTGCCCCTTGTTCTGTCAGCTGCCCCCACTGAGAAGAGCTGAGCTCCATCCTCTCTAGAACCCCCCTTCAGATAGAGTTGGGATGGACTCACTGGGGCGTTCCCCAGCCAGGGGGAGCAGCAGCAGCTGGAGATTAGGGGCTGGGGGGGATTCCTGCTCCCTGGTACAGCTGCAGAGAAGGGGGCTTTTACCAGCGGGATTCTCCCCTGGGTTGCTCCCATTCTGGGGACCCATGGAGGAATTGGGGCCCGAGGTGAGCAGTCACTGAGTCACTGTTTTGGCCCCTCCCCTGGCCCTGACAGACACTGGTTCTATTCCTGTAGGGGGAACCGACCCGACTCAGCCTGGAGCGGCACCGGCTCCCAGCTGCCCGGGAAACATGGGGCCAGGTACTGGGCCAGGCGGGGGTGGGTGGGGGGAGGAATCCGCCATTGAACCAGACTTGAAAACAGGTCATGGTTCCCAGGGCCTGGGGCTGGTTGTGGGGGACGGGGCCAGTGACTTTAGGTGGGAGGGGTCCAGACACCAGGGAGAGGGGCAGCCCCCTGCCCCTCACTCACCACCAGACCCCCAGCTCCCCTGATGCCTCCTGCCCTTCAGGTCGCAGCCTGGAATTTGCTGGGGGATCCCAGGGGAGGGGCAGGATCTGGGGGGCTGGGCTGTGAAATTAGGCCCAGATGGGTGCCAGAGTCCTTGGGCAATAACCCCCCCCCCTTCTTGGGCCACAAGACATCCCCCTGGCAAGAGGAGTGAGCATTACCCAGAATTCCCTTGGTTCTTGCTTCCCCTCCCCTAACTGGGGTCTCAGGGAAACCCGCAATAGATGTTCTGCTGCCTCTGGCTGCGCCCTGGTCCCCATGGCCCTGGTCACCGCCCAAATGTGGGGGACAGCGGGAAATGTACCAGGCTCCCCCAGCGCGCACTGCCTGGCTGTGTTTGTCAGCAGCTGAGATGCCCCGGGGATGCGCTCACTGCACAGCAGACAGGCTGGGGCAGAGGCACTTGTGGGGGTGGACAGAGGGGTCCTATCGGACAGGGAGCTGGGGTGGTTCCCTGTTGTGAGGGGCTAAGACCCTGAGGCTCTGATTGTCCCCATCCTCTGCCCCAGTCCTGGGGTGTCAGGTGTCTTGGGGCAGTTTGTCCACCTGGGAGCCCCCTTCACTGGGGAAGCTGAGGGTCAGCTGCCCAGGGCTGCAGGACGCAGCCTCCCCTGAGGGGTCCGGCCCCAGAACCATGGCACCTGAGAAACCTCCCCCAGAGAGGGGCTGGGCAAGACCTGCCGGACGGGGGCTTGGGGGCTCCGCTCCCGGGGCAGCACCAGCTGCTGATTTCCCCATTCAAGCCACCAAGTGACTCTTCTTTCCCCCCGCAGCAGCCCCCCCGGATTTCACCCACGCCAACATCACCCGCCTGGCGCTGGGTGCCGTGGTCCTGCTCGTCCTGGGGCTGATCCTGGCTGAGGCCTATTACAGCCGCCCAAGGGGGGCACCCTAGGTGAGGTGACCCCCCCTTCTGTGCCCCTTGCTCCCCCCAGGGGCTCCTGTAACGTGTGATCTCTCTGTGCCCCCAGGAGCCTGGATCCAGCCATGCAGAGAAGAGAATTGCCCTGGGGGATGAGCCACTTCCTCTCGGGGGCTGAGACACCGGCACAAACCGCCCTTCCCCCAAACACCCCTGCCTCGGAGAATCCCCCCCACCAAACAGCTTCAGATCTGACAGCCGCACCCCAGGATTGAATCCCCGATGGCAGGAGCATGAGCCACTGCGTTACTAGCTAGAGGAGATGCCCCTGCGCTGGGCACGTTGGGCTCCCCGAGGAGCAGCCCCTGGAGGGCAACGTGGTCCCACTTGCTGACCCAGCTGGGCCTGTCTCTGCCCTGGGCTGTCAGTGGGGAGTGGGGCTGTAGCAGGGCTCAGCATGGGGAGGGCACCACATGTGTCTGCAGGGAGCCCAGGGCACAAGGTGGTCAGGCACTCGATAACTAACCCCTTCCCGGCCAGATTCCCAGCACCATCCGCTCTGCCTGCTCCCTTTCCTTAGGGCCGGGCACCCGGCATTTCACAGCCACGGTCACCCCACCCGCCTGCCACCTGCCCCTTAGCAGCCAGCTCCTGCCTGGGGGTCCCCATCGAGTCTAAACCGGCCACCCCCAGTTACAGCCACCCCCTCGGAGACCCACCGTTCCCCCCGTCCATCCAGGGCCGCACTGGGCAGGGGGCGTTTGGCCCTAGCGCTTTCCCAACAGGCGGCTGGGTCGTTAAATCCCCCAGGACCACCAGGGCTCATTGTCCAGCCCTGAGCCGGGCCCCCACATCCCGTAGAATCACACACAGAACAGCGCCCTTGATCAGACCCCCCAGGCCCCAGCCCCCTGTGTGTGAGGCTGCTGCGTCTGGCCCTAGCACTGGAATAACGGCACTTACTGCCCCACTGGTGTCTGTCCCCCTCCTCTCTCTGCAGCGGGGTCCCCCAGCCCCTTTTCTCTTCCCCTTCTCCTTAGACCTCCGAAGCCTGCATTTCTATTGTACAACCCCCCAGAGCATCCTTCTCTCCTGCCCCAAAAATCTCCCTATCCTGGGGGAGCTGTGGTAATGGAGCCTCCAAATGTCCCCTCGTGGTGGGTTCAGCTGATGAAGGTGAGTGAGAAGTTCAGGCACCATCACGAGAACGTGGACCCCCCAGGCCTTCTGGACCCTACTCCACAGAGATGTCCTGAGCAGAGCGGCTGGAGAGAGGGACCCTGATGCCATCGCCCCTCCCCCGGCTGAACCCCCCCCAACCCAGGAAGAAACGGGGTCAGACTTTAACAGCAGCCACGGCAACACCGGCTCCAGCCCAGCTCCGCTGGCTCCTCTGCCCCCAGGACAGTCGTTAGCTTCTCCAGGGCCAGTGGGGAGACGCCCGAACCCGGGGGATTTTCCAGCTAGAGACTCGCTCCAGCAAACGGGGCCAGGGCTGGAACAAACCCCTCGTTTCACACGGCGCCTGCCACAGCTCCCCTGGTTCCTGCTCTGCTGTGTCTGTAACAGCTGGTCCCAGAGGTCAATGGGGTGTTTGCCGTGGGGCTGAGCAGGCTGCGGGCTCTGCACCCCTCCCCCAGCCCGTGTTTAACCCTGTTCAGTGTGGGGCAGGGGCTGGGGCGTGTTCACACCTTGGGCCCTTTATTGTGTCTCCACGAACACAGCAGGGCACAAGTGATTTAGCTGCCCACGCTTCTGGGGTCCCCCCATGGTGGGTGTTTGGGGGGAGCTGGCTGGGGGGAGATGGGAGTTTGAGGGAAGTAGGTTGGGGATATCAGGAGGGGGGTTGAGAGGAGAGGAGAGGGGTCGGGATGGGGGACAGGAGTTTGAGGGCTGACAGGCTCCCCCAAAGCTCAGAGCTGGGGGTCAGGATTGTTTGGGGGCATGGGGGGGCGGGGGCAGATGGTGCCCCCCAGGAAGGAGCTGTCATTGCTACCCCTCGGCAGCTTCCCCTCTCACTGCCCCCTCCTACTCCTGACCCCTCAGTCCTGGGTCCCTCACTTTCTTTTCCCTCAGTCTCCTGCTCCCATAACGCTCCACACACCCCTCTTCCCCACATTCCCTGAGGGAGGTTTGGGTGTGTGAGGGGTGTGATGTTGCACCCCATAATGCTTTATAGAAATATGCTTATGAATGTCAATATGACATACCTGGAATATGTTTTATGCTAGATTGCACAGAGATGTTACATGGCATAAGGTTATGTTCTTCTGCATGTACTCATCCTATTTGTATGAATGGATCATTCTTGTAGCTGAAACTAGAAATATGAAATATAACTCTGAGGGCCTATTGTCATTATGCAAAGTGTGGGCCATTAATGGTGGTTTGGAATCTTGATGGCTTCCATTAACCTGGACAATTGACTGTAGATGGGTCTGGTTACTTGCAAGCCTTCCTGTGAGTCAGGCCAGGAAGAATGAAGGCTAAGGGCAGATGTAGAGCACTGGGCGTTAAACCCGCCTTCAGAGACCCCAGCAGGGAAAATGCTGCCGAGTGTTTATGCTCTCAGCTGGAAGCGCCCTGGCGTGGCCACGTTAGCAGCTCTTGCAACGCCACAAAGAGCAGTGCACTGTCCCAGCGTGCAAGTGGCTGCAAGGTGCTTTTCAAATGCGGGGGGTGGGGTGGGGTGGGGTGGAGTGGAGTGTGACAGGGAGTGTGTTGTGTGTATGTGGGGGGAGAGAAAGTGGGTTTTTGGGGTGCTGGGTGTGTCAGCATGCTGTCTTGTAAGTTCAGACCCCCCCACACCTCTCTCACACACACTCACAGCAAGCAACATTCCACGCTAATGGCTTGCTTTGTCCCGGAGCAGATGAGCAGGCGGGCTGTCAGAAACAGAGCTTTGAAAGGGGATATCTGCATTCCTACAGCTGATTCCAAAACAATTACAAAAGTGGCCACTTGACTTCAGGGGATTATGGGACGTTTCCGGAGGCAGATCAGAGCGCAGTAATGCAACACTTCGTTCACACTGATGCTGGGGCGTTTCAGCCAAGGCGCAACAAGCGTTATGCTTCTCATGGAAGTAGATTACCAGGAGCGCTGCAGCTGCAGAGTCCAGGCGCTCTAAGTGCCTTGCCAGTGGGGACAGGTCAGGAGTTAGGTAGCCTGGGGCTGCTTTAATGCACTCTAACTTGCAAGTGTAGCCAAGCCCTTAGGGTCTCACAGGACATGTGGCCATGTCACCTGGTACTGGAATCCATCTTTAATGGTGGCTAGGAATCTTGATGGCTCCCATCAACCAGGACAATTGACTGTAAATGGCTCTGTTTACTTGTAAGTCTTCCTGTATACATGTGTGCTGGCAAGTGGTTAATGAAGTCTTGCAGTGACATGTGATCATGTCACGTGAACTGGAATCTATCTTTAACCTGGTGCTTTTCCATTTAGAAGGAGGGGTGGGAACCCAGAGAGGGACAAAGGATTCCTGCCTTGTGCACAAAATATATAAGGCGATGGAACAGAACAAAGGAGGCGGTAGTCATGAGAAATCCCCTAGCTACCATCTGAGCTGGAACAAGAACTGTAGCAGGGGAAAGGATTGGGCCCAGAGTAGAAGGAGGCTAGTCTGTGAAAGAAGCTTAGTGGAACATCTGAGGGTGAGATTTACCTGCATTTAGTTTCCTACCGTATTAGGCTTAGACTTGCGTGTTTTAATTTATTTTGTTTGGTAATTTACTTTGTTCTGTCTGTTATTACTTGTAACCACTTAAATCCTACTTTTTATACTTAATAAAATCACTTTTTACTTATTACTTAACCCAAAAGTAAGTATTAATACCGGGGGGGGGGGGGGGGAACAGCTGTATATATCTCTCTATCAGTGTTATAGAGAGTGAACAATTTATGAGTTTACCCTATATACCCTATATACCCTATATATACAGGGTAAAATGGATTTATTTGGGGTTTGGATCCCATTGGGAGCTGGGTATCTGAGTGCTGGAGACAGGAGCACTTCTTAAGGTGTTTTCAGTGAAGCCTGAAGCTTGTGGGGAGACATAGTTCAGACCTGGGTCTGTGTTTGTAGCAGGCAGGCGTGTCTGGCTCAGACAAGGCAAGGTACTGAAGTCCCAAGCTGCCAGGTAACACGGGCTCAGAGGTAGTCCAAGCACATCAGGTGCCAGTCCCAAGCGGGTTTCTGTGACCCAACCCGTCACAAGCAGATAGGGGATGGGGTGGGCAGAACTGGGGAGGGGCCAGGGGGCATGAGGGGACACAATGGGGGGTGGAGGGACAGGGGGCAAAATTGGGGGGACAGGGACCTGATCGGGGGGATTTGAAGGAACTACAGAATGGGGGAGGGGACATGGAGCGGGGTGGGGGGACATGTATGGGAGATCAGACACAGGCCAGAGGGCAGAACGGCAGGGGATGGGGATATAGGACATGGGTGGGGTTGGGGGGGATGTGATTAGAGAAGGGGACACAGGCCCGGGGCTGAGGAGCCCAATGCGTGAACATCGTGGGTAGGGGGTGGCAAACAAGCTGGGGAGACAGAGCTGGGGCATCGGCCAGGGAGGCCAGTTTCTCTTGAGCTCTGTCCCCGTGTTCTTTCCCCCTCCCCTTTTTGGGGGGCTGGTTGGCTCCCCCCCATGTCTCTTTCAAAGCATTCTGAGACCAGGGCCCTGAGCTGCGCAGACTCACTGCCCAGGGGATGGGATGGGGAAGGGGACACGGAGCCTTTCACCTCTAGGGGGATGGCTCTAATCTGTGTCCTTTTTTCTAAGTACCAGACTCCACCCCCCAACCAGAGTCAGGGAGAGAACCCAGGAGTCCTGGTTACCAGCCATCCCCAACCCCAAATCACTAGACCCCATTCCCCTCCCAGAGCTGGGGTATATAACAGGGTAGGTGCCGGGCATCAGGTTCAAGCAGAGTTTCACTGGCAGTAGCAGAAACAGGAAGCAAGCGCCGGCTCTGGGCAGACTTCCCCTTTTACGGATTTATTGGATGCTCCTTTAACAACTCTGGATCTACATTTATCCCTCCCTCCCCCCCTCATGGGGACCGGAAACCACAACCCCGCCTAGCCCCCGTCCTGTCTCTGTGCCACATCACTCGGTTAAGAGTAGATTCTGCAGCAACGCTACCTGAGAAGGAGGTTGGCCAGGCTGTCACGGACTAACAGGTCATGCCTAGTCTTGGTCCCATGGGGTCTCTGGGGGGAGCCCCCTTCAGTGCAACAGCCCTTCTCAGGGGTCCACTCTCTCTCGGGGTTATGCCCCTCCACCTGGAGCAGCACCTCTCTGAGCCTTAGCACGCCTATCTCTTGCTGTGGGCCCCCTCAGGGAGTCCACTCGCTCTGGATCCCCGGGGCCTCCACTCCCAGAGGGAATAATGCAACCCTGTTCTCTAGACCAGAGTGACTCTCAGCCAGCATAAAACAGGAGGGTTTATTGAGCGTTTGAACACAGCACAGGAAACTCTCAGGACCCTCAGGCCTGGCCTCCCTCAGCACAGCACATCCCAGTCTCCCCTCCCTCCAGGTGAGCTCTGCCTGCTCCCACTCTCCAGCCCCGAGCCCCCCTGCTTCTCAGCTGGACATCTGATATCACCGGCCCCAAGCCCCACCTCTGTCCATTGTCTTCTATCCAGGTAAACAGGGTTGTAAACTGGGTCGCCTGGGCCTCCTCTCCTCTCTCCTGTCCTCTGGCCCCCTCTGGCTGGAACTGGCTGGTCATGTCACCTGGGTCCTCTCCTTACACCCCATTGTCCTCCCACTGGCCAGAACCGGCTGTTACTCCTGAGCTGCGTCCTCGGGTCATCAGGTCACCAGTCGCTGGGGTCTCCATCCTCCAGGCCATTGGCTGGGGTCCCAAGTTCTGTCACTGGTCCTCTGTAACAACAAACTCCCTCTCCCATCACCTCCTTAAACCAGTAACACCCAGGGAAACTGAGTCCCACCCCCTCTGCATGCAAACCATTGGAAAAGCAAGGAAAAAACAAGAAAATCCCATAACAAGAAAAATGTTATGAGTGGTGCATAATAGAAACCCTTATGATTATGCTGTTTGGTTCAACAAGAACACACTTTGTATTAAAAAGCCTAATAATGTTACGGTTCCACAGCTAATGCATAGACAAATTTCAAAAACTTCCCACAGCAGAAAAACCACTACAAGCTTGAACTGCTGTGCGCAAAGGGAAACTGAGGTACAACACCTCACAGCCTTCATGGCTGAATGCCAGAGTCAGTGCTCTTTGAAAAACATTAATGGCTATGTTAAGTTAACACATAGACCAAACCCCGGAATCACTAAAGTGTTTCACAAAGTGTGGACTACATTTTTGGCTGGGACCAAAGCAGGCATCCATAATTTGGCTTTACAAAGAATTCATGGTAAGCGCAGCTCATATCAATGTTGGAAGGTCCTTAAAGTGTATCCAGGAGCTCTAATTTTGCCCTTCCACACACTGTCATGTTGGGGGTGTGACGCATGGCTAGAAAGGGTTAAACATCCTGCAAAATAAATAACCCACAGAAGACATGTGGGGAGATAATGTTTGTGGTTTTGTGTGTGTGTGTATGAGTAGAGTGGACAATGTCATCAACAGTCCCTGTCTGTCAAGGCTGAATCCCCACTCTGTCACTTCGAGTGCAGAAGGTGGGGCCTGCAAGGATTTTAAAAATTAATACTGGCCACTCCAGGCTTGTATTAAACTCCCAAGGTTACAGCTTCTCTCTGACCTTGGATGTGTAGACGCTGCCACCACCCAAGTGCAAAAAACCCTTTGGACCCAGGAAGGAGCACTAGGGAATTCCTCCCTGTGGGGTACCCTCAAGCCCTTTCACCCCCCCGCTCCAGGGAAGAGCTGAGAAAGAAAACAAAGGAAATTAGCTACCAGCTAATCAAACAACATGCACAAACCTCTTAGGACACCAAAAATCCAATCCTGTTTTTTAAAAAGGTAAATTTTATTAAAAACAAAAAGGGAAAAATACATCTGGAACTTAGGCTTTTTGTTAGGACTTAAAAGAAACAACTACAAAAATTAAGCACCCAAATTAGCTTTCTTGGGGGTTCAGCTTAAAGGTTACAAGCAAACAAAAGCATCTGGGGTTAGCCCAGAGGAGTCCACAAGCCAAAATAAAGAATAAACCTGATCGCATCTAGCTAAACATTCCTAATTTACTTACATATTTGGGGGGTTTCAAATAAGTAATTCTAGGTATGATCTGATGCATTTTCGTACCTGGTTCAAGCCATACACAGCATTGCTGCTCCATGTCTCCTTCTCCGGAGAACAACAGACAAAGGGAAAGTTTCTTTCCAAATTTTAAAAGTTCTAGACTTCCCATTGGCTCTTTTGGTCAGGTGCCCACTCCTTTTCTTTTACCTGTGGGCTTGTTAACCCTTTACAGGTAAAGCAGGCAGAGAACAGACACCAAGAGGGATTTTACTGCTAACTGGCTGGCTGGGTGTCCATAAATGGGGCTACCCCCCACCCTTCAGTTATCACACTGTCTATGCTGTATTCTGATAATTCAGAGGTCAAAAGAAGATCCTAGCATTCAAATGAATTGTAAACACGGGATCTCTCGGTATTCATCTCTCTTTGAAATGTACTGTGAATGGTGGAGGAACAAGCAAATGACCTTATGTTAATCCGTATAGCTAAGTACCGGTGATGGACCTCCTTCAAAGTCATCCTCATTACCTTTTGTTCCGCGAGGAAATCCCAACATGTCAAAGAGGACATGAAATTGTATTAAAGATCCTTGGGTCCTGATTCTGTCATCTCAGATCTGCTTAGACTTCATCAGGGGAAGTTTGAGTTGCAAGACTGAGGTCCCAGTCACAGGCACCAACTTTCGTTGGCGTCGGTGGGAGCTCACCCCCCCCCCGCACCTGGCCCCGCCCCTACTCTGCCTCCTCTGTCCCCAATTCCCCGCCCCGGCCCTGCCTCCTTCCCCAAGCGCACCGCGTTCCCCCTCCTCCTCCCTCCCTTCCAGGCTTGCCGCGCGAAACAGCTGTTTTGTGGCAAAAGTGCTGGGAGGGAGGGAGGAGGAGGGGGAACGCGGCTTGCTCAGGGGGAGGAGGCGGAGGTGGAGTGGAGGCGGAGGTGAGCTGAGGCGAGGGGGTGGGGTGGGGAGCTGCCGGTGGGTGCTAAGCACCCACCAATTTTTCCACATGGGTGCTCTAGCCCCGGAGCACCCACAGAGTCGGCGTCTATGGTCCCAGTTATGCTGGTATGCCCTGAATATGAGATTTGGACATTGGAGTATGATCTATGAACTGAATTCTAAAGGAACTCTTTGCAACCACAAAGCTCCCCAGCTCTGCTGTGAATCTGAACCTCAAGAATTGCACTCATGTCTGTATGTATATTGATCTTTTAACCAGGCTCTCTTTTGTTTTTTAATAAATTTTAGTTTAGTTAATAAGAATTGGCTGTAGCGTGTATTTGGGTAAGATCTGAAACATTCATTAACCTGGGAGGTGATGTGTCCGATCCTCTGGGATTGGTAGAACCTTTTCTTTTATATGATGAAATAAGAATTACAGAAATTTTCATCATATTTGATGTGGGTACCTGGATGGAGGCCTAAGGCTGGATCACTTTAAGGGAACTGCATTGTTTGGACTTCTGAGTAACCAGTGAGGTAATAAAGAAGCTGTTTTATGCTGGCTTGGTGAATCTAAGTATTGGAATATCCACCATTCTTTGCAGTTCACCCTAATCGACTGACCATAGCTGGCTCCCCTCCAAGACCCCAGTCACAAGTATGTACAAAATGTCCGTCCAGCACTTTCAGGTGCAGCGACAGGAAGAGAGAAATTGTCAGAGAGGAAAGGGACTGTGCATACCCCAGAAAGCAGTGGAGGGATGGTTGTTCAGTCGAGAAGCCAACCTGTGGCATGGAGGAATAGCTGCAGTTATCTGAGCTGGAACTCAGAACAGGAAACAGAGATGGCACAAGAGGATGGCTCAAGATATAATAAACCATCTTAAGAACTCTGCCTCTGAACTCGGGACATCCAGAGACTGAAAACAGAGAAGCCGCGAAGGGATCGTAGAGCGGTGGGGTTCTGGCCTAGTGCCTTGGACGTTCTAACTCCAGATCCTGGTGCTCCATGAATGTAAATTGTTGCCCATGAAGTGGGTTTAATCCAGCCAATGGTAGTTACTGTACAGGCGAGCTCAGCAGTACAGTAACTCCTCACTTAACGCCGCCCTGGTTAATGTTGTTTTGCTGTTACATTGCTGATCAATTAGAGAACAGGCTCGTTTAAAGTTGCACAAGGCTCCCTTATAACATTGTTTGGCAGCTGTCTGCTTTGTCTACTGCTTGCAGGAAGAGCAGCCCGTTGGAGCGAGCTGGTGGGGGCTTGGAACCAGGGTGGACCAGCAGCCCCCCATCAGCTCCCCTAAATTCCCTGTGCAGCAGCTGCCCAGCAGGCTACCAATGGTTGGGCAATACAGCTGTCCCTCCCCGCACTGCCGTGTGCTGCTCCTTCCCTCTGCCTTGGAGCTGCTCTGGGAGCCTCCTGCTTGCTGTGCAGGGGTGGGGGGGTAAGAGGGGTGCTAATGTCAGGGTGTCCCCCTCCCCACACTCCTGTATCCCATCTCCACAGAGTGAGGGGGGGACACAACAGGGCTCAGGACAGAGGGAGTTTACTGGCAGCAGCTGTTGTCTCAACATGCTCATCTACTTAAAAAGGCAACGTACTTAGAATGGGGTCAACGTACTTAAAGGGGCAATGCACCTCTCTCTTTCTCTCTCTCTCTCTCTCTCTCTCTTTCTCACACACACACACACACACACACACACACACACACACACACACACACACACACACACACTGTGTGTCTCTGTCTCTCCCTCACTCTCTCTCTTTATTACACACACACGTGTGTGTGTCTCTGTCTCTCTCTCCCATGCTGTGTCTCCTCCCTCCATTCCTGCTGATTTGTAGAGTGTGAGGCTACATTAAAAACAACGTGTTAACCTTTGAAGGCTCAGCCGAGTGCTAGTTCATCATTTAGCAGTAAGGCATTCCCTGGGAAATAGCCCACCCTCTTCCACCCTATGACTCCACCACCTCAACCAAGCTTCACAATCATCATTGCTGTGGACAGGATTCCATTGTTGTTGTTTTTTAAACTTATACTCTGTGTGAGTGTGTCTATATATGTAGTGCCCCCTCTCCACCCAGTTACCTTCTCTAATGCCAATCTGCTTACAGGTGTTGATGGACAGGTCTGGGTTCTTCTTGATCCCACCACCCACTCAGCAGGGTGTATCTTCTTTATTTTTTCCTATGAATTTATTTGTCAGTGCCTCCACCCCCTCGCTCCTTCCTGGCAGGGTCACCAGGGCAGCTTGGGAGGAAAACTCTAACCATCGGGTAATCCCCACTTACTTGCCAGACAGTTGGAGACTTCCAAGAAATAACACAAACACATACAATATATTCAACACAGTAATTACATTAAACAGGAGACAAATATAACATAACAGGGTAAAACACTATTTTTAGGGTCACCGGTGCCCATCCTGATAATACCTGTGACTTTCCCCAGTCACGTGGCCTGATGTAGCAAATGTAAAATTAGTGTCCTGTTGGTACACGTACGTTGTTGGGGCCCTTGATGACCTACGACCACAACATTCTTCTCCACAGTGGTCTAGCAGTGTGGCTGATTGGGTTCAGTACAGCCCAAAGGACTCACAAGTGGGAGGAGGTGGTAAGTCCCTCCACAGGTTTAATACGCAGCAGGTTATAAAATCCCCAACCTCTCACTCCCTGGCTTGAGGACACAGTTCAGGGAGTAGAGTAGGGGGTCCCCAAAACAAGTTCCCTGACTGACTAACTAAAAGATGTGAGGAACAGACTGTGAACTTCCTTTCCCTTTCAGAGGCGGCTGTTTGTGGTGTCCCCGTGCCCACAGGGCGGGTGACATGTTTCCTTGAACCTTCCCCATGTTTACTTCTTTTTTAGGAGTTGCTGTTTAATAAATTGTACGTGCTCTGAACTCTATGTACTGATCAGTGGGTCAGGGCAGCATCCGGTGCAAAGAGAGTGCCCCCGAGTGGGGACACCCTCGCCCCTGTCCTAAGTGACCACGTCAAGACTTGGGGTCGAGCCCCCAGGGATTTGGGACCCAGCCTTGCTGTGGTTACGAGGACTCTGCCGCACGGGAGGGAGGAAGGGGAGGCCTCGAGGTCAGGCAGGCCTCTGGGTAAAGGGAGTGGGAGCGAGGACTCAGATCCTTTCACTAGCCAATCCCACCGGGGCGGGTATAAAGCCAGGAAAGTTCCCCACAATAGCGGGACAATTCCCCCGCTTACACTAGAAGCAGGGTCAGCGGCCGCCTGCCCATCCTTCCGGCAAGTGAAATGAACCAGTTCCTCCCCAAAGACCATATTAATTTTACCTACATAGGTCACCAGCCGGGCTTGAACCCACAATGAAAAGGTGATGGAATTTCCATGGAAATCGTGGTCAGTGGAAGATTGAAGACCAGACCCCGTGGTCACCTGGCTCTCAGCCTGATGCACCTTCCTCAAGGCTGCAAGGTATGTTGAGGGTGACCTGTCCCCCCCTCCACAGAGACACAGACAAGCTGGGAGCTGCATGACACCTGGCCAAGCTGACAGTCCCTGGATTTCTTGGGTTTTGCAAAGCCCTCTGCTTACTTTGACCGCACTAGATTTTGTCTGCAGATTAGAGATAATGTGTGAGGGACGCAGGATGATACGAGCCATGTTGGCTTCCTGTAGCTGGAGCCACCAGCTGAGTTCCTTATTTGGGGCTCAGTGGAGCTGGGCAGCGGGACGTTGGTGGCAGCGCTGAGGGGCCCCTCGCTGCCCCTACCATAGCATCTGCTCTCACCATCCTTTTCCTCGGTGAGTATTGGAGACAGCCAGGGCGTGTGTCCATGTGGGGATCTGAGACCAGGGTCTGTGTGCCTATGGGGGGGGGGGAGGGGCGGGGATCTGAGACCAGGGCACAGTCCCATGGTGGGGGGGTGGGGAATCTGAGACAATTGCATCTGGCAATGGGGGAGAGATCTGAGACCAGGCCAAGTGCCTATGGGAGGGCTCTGAGATGGGTGTGTGTCCGAGGGGGCTTATGCCCATGAAGGGGGGGACCTGAGATCAGGGTGTGTGCCCATGTGGGGGGGATCTGAGACCAGAGCGTGTACCCATGTGGGAGGGGGGGTCTGAGACCAGGGCATGTGACCATGGGGGGGATCTGAGACCAGGGCATTTGTCTATAGGGGGGACCCTGAGACCAGAACGCCTGACCATGCAGGGGAGGGTCTGAGACCAGGGTGTAGGATCCAGTCACTCTGTGATCTGGTCCCTAGCAAGCCATCTCCTTTCCAGGCTGCTGGCTGGCCGGACAGAGCGGGGTTTCAGGAAGTGAGTATCTGTGGGGCAGGGGAAACTTTAGTGTTCAGGACGGGGCAGGGGAAGGGGGAGAGGAAAAGAGGAGCTGAGCCCTGAACCTTCACCCCAAAAATCAGTTCAATCTCCTTGTCTTGATCCCAGGGGGCTGAGATCAGAACCTGGCCCTGTCCCCAGTGCAGTTGGGGGTGACCCCTGATAAACCGGGGGATGGGAGGTGGGTAGGGTGACCAGACCTCCCATTTTTAAAGGGACAGTCCTGTATTTAACCCTCCTGCAGGTGTCCCAACTTTTTCTTAAGAACAGGCAAACTGTCCCTTATTTTCTGTCACCCCCCTATCAGTACTGGCCGGATCCCTGCTCGCCAGCCGCCTCCCAACAGCAGTGAGTGGCGGGGTCCACTGGCTGATGACGGGGGTGGTTGTGCATGGCTGGTGGCGGGGCGAAGATGCATTGGGCAGGACCAGCCACTCCCCTGCTGGTCCATCAGTGCAGCCCCTGCTGCGTGCCATCTTTTGGCCAGGAGAGCCCCACCCCCCATCCCATTTCTGGCTGGTGCGAGCTGCGGTGACTGGTGGGTGTGGGCAGGCGCCAGGCAGCAGCCGGTTACATGTCACCTCTGCTGCCCACCCATCGGCCCTTTACGTGCTCCCCCTCTCGCTGTCCTCTCCCTGCCTTGCTCCTTCGCCCCCCAGCCCCGCTGCTCCTCCATGTCCCCCCCGGCGGGGCACAGCCCAACCCAGTGCTGTGGGGAGACCCAGCCCCTGGTCGGAGCGCTCAGCTCACCCATAGCCTGGCCGGCAGGCTCCTCCCTTCCTCCCCCCACTGCCCCTGGCTGGGCCGGCGCTCCAGGAAAGCCCAAGACAGCAATGTGGGGGAAGGGATTTCCAGCCTGTTCCCACCCCGAACCTGCAGGCTCCACAGCAGCCCCCTGGGGCTTAGCACCCTCTTCACCCCCCACCCCCTGGGTCCTGCCCCCAGGGAGCGCGGGGCTGCTCTGTCCCCTGGGCACCCTCCCCTGCTGAGCCCCCTCTCTGGCCGGGTTCACTGAGGCCCCTGCAGTCAGGTTCCCTGGGCCCTGGGGCACAATGAAGCCTTAGGGCTTAACCCCTTCCTGCCCGCACGGTAGCTGGGGGACAGGGGGTGGCTGGGTTATGTGGGTGCCAGCAGCAGCCTGGGGGTGTTCGCTGCCTTTCGACACTGTGCGGGCAGGAAGGGAAAAGCTGCTTCCATCCATGGGGGGAGAGGGGGAGAGATGAGCTCTGCAAAGACATGGGCCAAGTCATCCCTCCCCCCCCCCGCCCGGCTCCTCCCCGGTGGCTGAAAGCAGCTCCCGTCCCTTCCCTCCCGCACAGTGTCGAAAGGCTGCTACTGGTCACATTCTGCTGTGAACCCTGGCAGAAATCTGGAGAGGGGGACATGTGACCCTGTGTCTCTGCCCCCCACATACATGTTTTGCCTCAGGAAGACACGGCGCCAGGTACCAGGAGAGGCGGGTCCGTCCCCAGGGGTCCAGCCAGGTATGGAGGGGGGAGAGCACTGGGCAGGGAGGTTCGGTTCAGCCAGACACCTCCCCCTTGTGAGAGAGGGGTACGGGAGTGTGTGTGTGTGTGTGTGTGTGTAACCTCTCCCCGTGAGGGGGGGGGTTAGCGGTGTGTGTGTCACCCCTCCCCATGTGAACCCTAAAGCCTCACAGATAAGAAGGTAAATAAAAAGAATCCAGCTACGCAGGATTTCTTTATAACAGGGGCTTAGTCAACTTGATGTTAATTTGCGTCTTTGTACTGCGTAGTTCTCATTGATTGCCGTTGAACTTGCTTGAATACGAGTAATTTTACCAGGTGTCCCATATTCAGCATAGGGAAATATGGTTACCCTACTGATGGGCTGAGATCAGAACCCAGCCCGGCCCCCAGTACAGTCAGGGGTGACTCCGGATTGACCCCAAGGGGCTGAGATCAGAATCCAGCCCACAGGTTCCCTGTGGATGCAGTGAGGTGTCTGTTAGCCCTGGCGCTGTCCCTGGGGCTGGGCGCTAAGGGCAGGTTACAGACACACGGGTAGGGGTTTATATGTCTCCATCTCACTCCTGTTTGTGTGTGAACGCAGAGCTCCCTCCGCCCGGACCCTCCATCTCCATCAGCCCCAGCGGGGTGAATGCCCCGGGGCGAGTCATCACCATCCGCTGTCAGTGCTGGTGTGAGGCCAGGAGGTTATTGCTGTATAAAGGTGGAATCCGAATCCAGGAGGTGGATGCTGATGGGGACGGGGGTGAATTCACCATCCCCAATGCCAGGCAGGCAGACTCAGGGGTCTACAGCTGCCGATCTCGCTCCAGAGCAGAGCCGCCCAACTGGTCGGATCCCAGTGATTACATGCGGATTGTTGTAGCAGGTGAGGGGCCCGACTGAACATCCCCACTCCCAGCCCCACACCCAGCCAGACCATCATGGGGGTCTCTGGGCAGATGGGACACTCCTTGGGGTGTCACTTTACCTGCGTGTGCCTCCATTTCCCCTTGTGTGAATGGGGGATAATCATCCCTCCTGCACCTTGTGTCTGGTTAGATCGTCAGGACTTGGCTTTAGGGCGGGGGCTTTTCTCACTGTGTCTGTGCAGCACCCAGCACCTCTGACGCCCAGCCCCCTCCCGATCTAACCACTAGTCCCCACTCCCCTCCCAGAGCCAGGGATAGAACCCAGGAGTCCTGGCTCCCAGGCTTCTGGGCCCAATGAGGTAGATAGATGGGTACAGAGGGGTTCTCTGGATTTTAGGCAGTTTCGGGCGTAGCTCCCGGGAATCTCTGGGATCTCAGAGAGGTTCCTCTGGCTGGGTTTTCTCCCAGGGGCCCCGTCTCTGGGACTGTGCAGTGAGGACGGGGAGCAGTGACTGTGCCGGGGTCTGTCTCATGGCCTGTCTCCTTCTCACCACAGAGCTCAGCTACCCCAAGCCCTCCATCTCCCTGAGCTCCAGCAGGGGGGTCACCCTGGGGGTAACCATGACCGTCTGGTGTTGGGATCTGTACCAGAACGTGAGGTTCCTTCTGTACAAAGCTAGAAACCTGAACATTTCCTGTGGATGCAGTGAGGTGTCTGTTAGCCCTGGCACTGTCTCTGGGACTAGGCGCTAAGGGCAGGTTACAGACACATGGGGAGGGGTTTGTGTGCCGGCTCACACAGCCAGCCATGCAATGCAGTCACAGGCTGGGGGTGGGGCTGGCACATCAGCCCCTGTCCCTGCAACCCCCGTCCCCATGTGTCCCTGCAGCCCCCTCCCCTGTCCCCGGACTCAACGCTGTCACCCCACTAGCTCTTGAGCCCCAATCTGTGACCCCCCAGCAGCCCTGGATGCCCCACTCTGCCTTAACCTGGCTCTGCAGGCAGGTGCTGTGATGAACTTCTACTCCTGGGGGAATTCTGCAGCACTGGGCAAGCAGGGAATTTTTTTCCCCACAGAAAATACATTCTGCCCCAGAAGTGCTGCGCTTCCACCTCTGCCCACCAGGGATCCCACAGCGGGCTGTGTTCATGCTGCTGGCTGCTCTGGTGCCACAGTGACCTCTAGTGGGCAAAAAGCGGTACTGAAGCACTTCTTAGGCAGAATGTATTTTATGCTGGGGAAAAACAAAATTATGTGGGACAGATGAATTCTATGTGCCCACAGATGCACAGAATTCCCCCATGAGTAACAGTGTGTGTGTGTCCCTGCCGCCCCGTGCTGGAGGGGCTGGGCCCTGCTCTGTGTGTCAATCGTGTGGGTCCTGTGCCCTAGTGCAGAGGTTTTCAAAGTTCAGGTAGTGACTCAGTAATGGGTCGTGGAATGCCAGGCACTGGGTCCCCTTGCTCAGGACCCAGGGACCCTGGCACCTGGCCAGTAAAAACTAGAAGTAAAACTACTAATAAAACTAGTAGTCCCTACCTAGCAGCAGATCTGGCTCGTAGGCTGGGGGGCCATCGGGCTCCGCTCACTGCCCCCACCCCGAGCATTGGCTCCACACTCCCATTGGCCAGGAATTGGCCAATGGGAGCTGGGGTGGTGGTGCCTGTGGGTGAGAGCCACAAGGAGCCGTTTGTGCACCTCCACCTAGTATCCAGACCTGCTAGCCCCTTCCGGGGTGCAGCGCGGTCCACGGTGCCAGGACAGGTGGGAAGCCTGCCTCTGCATGTCCTTCGCTGGCTCTGGCTCCAGGTAAGGACAAGGGTGCTCTGAGTGCCATCTGGCCAGTTCTCCAAGTTATTACTCATTAGCACCTCGGTAGGCAGGTGATCGTACACCCCAACCTCTTTGGGTCTCTCCTTAGCCCCCCATTTCAGGTCCCTCAAGTCCCATGAGGGGGGATGGCCCGCCCCGGCATTCACAGGCACCCCTCTGTTGGGCTACCTGGAGTCCCACCTTTGAGAGGTCTCTGGATGACTCCCCTTCTGAGCCCCCGATGTGGGTCTCCCTCCTGCTCCCGATCTGCTGTCCACAAATTCATCCGCCAGTGCCCCTGCACTGCACAGATCTTTGGGCTTCCGGTCCACTAGCCACATCTTAAGGTCCGGAGGGCAGATGTCATACAGCTGCTCCAACCCCACCAGGTTATACACGTCCTCTGCGGTAGTGGCCCCTGTGCCCTTCCCCCACTAACAGAGATATTCCCCCAGCAGGTTGGCGACCTCCTTGTAAGTGACACCTGAGGTCTTGCATACACCCCAAAATCTTTTCCTGTACGCCTCGGGGCTCAGTTGAAACTTCAGCAGGAAAGCCTGTTTGAACAGATCATAGTCCTCCTGTCTCAATACCATCCATTTGGCTGAACGCCTCTATGGCCTTAGGACCCAGCAGGGGGGTCAGACAGCGGAGCCTGTCTGCAGGGTCAATCTGGTTCAGATCACAAGCCTTCTCAAAGGCTGTGAGGTAGGCATCAATGTCCCTCCCTCCTCGAACTGGGGCAGCATTTTGGTGTCTAGATTCCCCACAAAATTGGCATCTCGAGGCCCTTCCCCACTTACCCCCCAGCAGGCCCTCTTGGCCCGCCTCTCATCCATCTCCAACTCGTGCTTCCGCTGTTCTGCACGGTCCACCAGCCTCTGCTCCTCCAGCTCCAGTTCCTTTGCTTTCAGCTGCAGTTCCAGTCTACGCAGCTCCTCCAGAGAGGAACCTGACTGGGGTCTCCCTGTGCTGACTGGGGAGTCGGGTCTGATAGACTCCGTCCTGGTCGCTACACAGACTGCCCCCACAGCTACTTCGCAACTCTCCAGGAACCCCGGGAGCCCCCCTGGGGTCTGGAGCCTGTTCCTCAGACTGGTCATTCTCCACAAGCTGAGCAATCAGCCACTCCTCAGTGAGCCTCCCCACGCTCAGCCCCCTCTCCCTGCAGAGATGTGCCAGGTCGCTCTTACGGAGCTGGTTCTAGGCCATTTCCAGGCTGGTTCCTTCAATTCCCTCGTTTTATCGCTGGCAGCCACTCACTGCAAAGCACTTGCGCTCGCAGCCAACTGTCTACAGGGTGCATCCGCCAACCATCCTCTGCTACCACATTGTCACAGACTCACAGGTCGTGCCCACTCTTTGCCCCGTGCGGTCCCTGTGGGGAAACCCCTTCAGTGAGACAGCACTTCTCGGGGGTCCACTCTCTCTCGGGGGTTAAGCCCCTCCACCTCCTGGAACCGCACCTCTCTGAGCCTTAGCACGTCTGTCTCTTGCCATGGGCCCCCTCAGGGAGTCCACTCGCTCTGGGTCTCTGGGGCCTCCACTCCCAGAGGGAATAATGCAACCCTGTTCTCTAGACTGGAATGACTCTCAGCCAGCGTAAAACACAAGGGTTTATTGAGAGTCTGAATCCAGCACAGGAAACTCTCAGGGTCTCAGGTCTAGCCTCCATCAACACAGCACATCCAAGTCTTCCCTGCATCCAGGTGGGCTCTGCCTCCCCCGTCTCTCCAGTCCCAAGACCCCCTGCTTCCCAGCTGGGCATCTGATATCACCAACCCCAAGCCCTGCCTCTGTCCATTTTCTTCTCTCCAAGTAAACAGGGTCATAAACAGGGTCACCTGGGCCTCCTCTCCTCTCATCTGTCCTTTGTCCCCCTCTGGCTGGAACTGGCTGGTCAGGTCAACGGGGTCCTCTCTTCGCAGTCCACTGTCCTCCCACTGTCCAGAACCAGCTGTGACTCCTGAGCTGGGCCTCCCAGTCACCAAGTCACCAGTCGCTGGGGTATCCATTCTCCAGGCCATTGGCTGGGGTCCCAATTTCAACGGTCCTCTGTAACAACAAACTCCCTCTCCCCTCACCTCGTTAAACCAGTAACACCCAGGGAAACTGAGTCCCACCCCCTCTGCATGCAAACCATTGGAAAAACCAAGGAAAAAACAAGGAAACCCCTCCACTTCGTCACACCCCTTGTTTCACACGGCGCCTGCCACAGCGCCCCTGGTTCCTGCTCTGCTGTGTCTGTAACAGCCGGTCCCAAGGGTCAATGGGGGGTTTGCTGTGGGGCTGAACAGGCTGTGGGCTCTGGACCGTGCCCTGGCCCCTTTTTAACCTGCCGCTCAGCTCCAGACCCCTCATCCTCTGGTCCCCCATTTTCTTTTCTGTCTCCTAATCCTCAGTCTCCCCTCCACAGTCCTCCTGACCCACAGTCCCTGCCCCATAATGACCCCCCACCCCACAGTCACCCCTCCCACTCTTCCTGCCCCTCTAATCATTCTACGGGGGCAGGATTATTCCCCTCCAGGCTGAGACGTCGGCCATCTTAGCCAGGGGACAGCATGGCCACCCTGCGAGGACTTCAGGGTGCGAGGGGGCGGCCATGTTAACTGAGGGCCACCAGGGGGTACCTTCCCTTAGGGTCCAAAGGGAGATGGCGGCCATCGCTAGTGATGGGGCAGTGAGGGAGGAAAAGGCCGGAGGTGCGGGGGAGGCAGAACATGGGAAGGGCCGGAGGGGTTGATGGGACACATGCTGGGGGGGCAGAATGGGGGAGGGGCCGGGGAGGCGAGGTCGTGTTGCCAACAGCCCCGTATCACTTGGGATACCCCATATTTACCCAGAAAGTTGCCTGTCCCATGGCACATCAGGCCGGGATTCCCGTTCTCCCGGATCTCAGCGCCGGCTGCTGCCCGGCCGGTGTCTGCACAGCCCAGCAGGTCACGGGGAGAACGGGCTGTTTGTTTTGTCACTGGCTCCAGCCAAGGGCACGTTGGTGCCCGTGAAGGAAACCCCGGCACGGGAGCTGTGCGCGGGCGGTGCCTGCCAGTGGGATCCCTGCCAACCTGGGCCTGCAAACAGAAGGGGTTCGGTTTTGAGCAGTTACATGAGGAGTCCTGGCTCCCAGCCCCCCTCCTCTAACCACTAGACCCCACTCACCTGCCAGAGCCCGGAACACAATCAAACCTTCCTGGTCCCCAGCTTTGTACAACCTGCTAGCCAATGACGTATAAACAAAGCCTGTGTCACCTCCCTCTCTAGGGGCCTGGCCACATAATCATTGACAGTGTCTCCTCCATCTCGGGGGGCAGGTTCTCTGCAGGGGCATTAGAAGGTCCCTGGGTCTCTCCCGGCTGGCAACCCTGTGACACTACACCCCGTATTCTTCATAGAAATATTGTTATAATATGATTACAGCATAACTAAGATGGTGTTTTATGCAACATGGGTCTTGTGAGGTATCATTGGAAAGGTGATGATTTACTGACTACGATTATCCTATTTGTATGCATGGCTCATTTTTGTATCTCAAGCTAGGAATATTGGCTATACAGCTGTACTGAAAAAGTGTTTGCCCCTGGGGAACACCCACCAGACAGAATGCAACCAGTCTGTCTGGCTAGCTGGGAACCAGTCAATGAACCATTAATGGGAGCAATAGGTCTTTGAAGATGTTAATCTCCTGCCTTCCTGAGAAGTTTCCTGAGATGCTACAAACAACCTCTGACTCATGGCTGCTTTGACACTGCAGGCTCATGTGATTAATTCACCTGGTTCTGGACTCCATGATGGAATACCAGTATTTTTCCACTGAGGTGCGGGGGAACCAAACTGGAAAACAAAGGGGGCTCGCGCCATATGTTAAACCTATTTAACGCTGGGAAGTGAGATAATCAGGTATGATAGACTCATAGGCCTGGTCTACACTACGAGTTTAGGTCGAATTTAGCAGTGTTAAATTGAATTAAGCCTGGACACGTTCACACGGCTAAGTCCCTTTTTTCGACTTAAAGGGCCCTTTAAACCAGTTTCTTTACTCCACCTCCAACGAGGGGATTAGTGATAAAATCAGCCTTAGCGGGTCGGAATTGGGGTAGTGTGAACGGAATTTGACGTTATTGGCCTCCGGGAGCTATCCCACAGTGCTTCATTGTGACCGCTCTGGACAGCACTCTCAACTCAGATGCACTGACCAGGTAGACAGGAAAAGCCCCGCAAACGTTTGAATTTCATTTCCTGTTTGCCCAGTGTGGAGAACACAGGTGACCACGCAGAGCTCATCAGCACAGGTAACCGTGATGGAGTCCCAGGATCGCAAAAGAGCTCCATCATGGACCGAACGGGAGGTACGGGATCTGCTCGCCATATGGGGAGATGAATCACTGCTAGCTGAACTCCGTAGCAGTAAACGAAATGGCAAAATATTAGAAAAGGTCTCCAAGGCCATGAAGGACACAGGCCATAACAGGGACGCACAGCAGTGCCGCGTGAAAATTAAGGAGCTAAGGCAAGCATACCACAAAGCCAGAGAGGCAAACGGAAGGTCCGGGGCAGAGCCGCAAACATGCCGCTTCTATGCGGAGCTGCATGCCATGCTAGGGGGTGCAGCCACCACTACCCCAACCGTGTGCTTTGACTCCTTCAATGTAGAAACACACAGGGAAGTGGGTTCGGGGTACGAGGAAGATGAAGATGAAGATAATGTAGATAGCTCACAGCAGCAAGGAAGCGGAGAAACCGGTTTCCCCAACAGCCAGGATATGTTTATCACCCTGGACCTGGAACCAGTAACCCCGAACTCACCCAAGGCGTGCTCCCAGGCCCTGAGGGCGCCTTCCTGGGCTCTCAAAGGGGTTCTGCACTTGCGTGGTGGCAGCTTCTACCCAGCCAAGGTCAGAGAGAAGCTGTAACCTTGGGAGTTTAATACAAGCCTGGAGTGGCCAGTATTAATTTTTAGAATCCTTGCAGGCCCCACTTTCTGCACTCAAAGTGCCGGAGTGGGGAATTAGCCTTGACATCAGGGTTCATTCTTCACTGAATCCCCACCCAGGATGACTGCTGAAACATCTATAAAAGACAAAGTGGGGGGGGGGGGGGGGAGAAGGTCTGAGCTCAGGCCGGAGAAGGTGTCTGGCCTCTGACAGGAATACCTGGAGTTTTAAGCTGCAGGCAAGAGCAGTTTGCCTTCAAGAAACTCTGCAATCTGCTTAAAACAACATTTAGGGTAAGAAATTACTGCTTGTAACCAGTTTCTTTAGTAGCTAAGCTTATATTGCGGTTTGGTTTTATTTACTGGGTGATCTGCTTTGATCTGTTTGTGATCCCTTATAATCACTTAAAATCTGTCTTTTGTAGCTAATAAACTTGTTTTTGTTTTCTCTAAAACCAGTTTGTGCAATTCATAACTGGGAGGCAAAAGCGGTGCAGATCTTCCTCCATGTTGCAGGAGGGAGCGAATTTCATGCACTTACACTGTACCGTTCTCTGTGCAGCACAAGACAGTACAGTTTGGGGTTTACACTCCAGAGCGGGGGTGCACTTGAGAGCTGGGCAACTCCTGAGCTGAAGGCTTCGCACGCAGAGCTGGTTTCAGTGTCTCAGTCTTTCTGCAGCTGGGTGTGTCCCTACCTGTGTGTGTGCTGGGGAAGGCTTGAGGGACTGGCTCAGCAGGATAGTGTACGCAACAGATCCCTTTGCCTGGTCAGAGCCCAAGGAGCTGGTGGTAGCTGTTAGAAAAAGGAGCAGGTTGATCCAGAGGCGGATTTCAGTCGGGCTTCTTTGTCGTGATACTTGTTCCCCTCGACCCAATTGCCGAGGAAGCACTGGATTAGTTACAGCCACTCTTTTTATCTAAATTAGGATGTAAACACCTACATCTGTTACAGCACCACAAAACCCCTTATTAAGTAATATGAATGCCCACACTATGATTATACCCGCCCCTATTTACTATTTACAGCATTACGCATATTATACAGACATTTTTACCTTGAAAAGACATTTCTTTGCAGTAATTGTAGCCACAAGTTCCCTTAATTAGCCATTCACAGGGGAGGGAGGGAGGAGCCATGACCCCAAGCTCGTTTATGCAGCTGCGAGCTTATCTATCCCCAGCATGCTGAAGGGGAGGGCGAGGGATGACACTTATCTATCAAGTGAAGAAATGGTGCCTGCCTGTGACTTTACTCCCTAATACCATACCAGCACACCAGTGGTTTCCCAGGTCTCTACTTAACCCTTACATACTGCAACAGTAGCGGGTGAGGGGCCCAGCTCGGTGTCCAGAGCCCCACGCTCAGCCAGACCCTCGAGGGGACTCTGCGTTGATGGGACACTCAAAGCCAGGCTCTGCCCTGAGCCCAGCGGAGGGGGTGCCCAGCCGGGGCATTGGGTCCCCAGCCAGGGAGGAGCAGCAGCTGCTGGAGGTTCAAGACTGAGGGACCCCAGCCCCAGGGGGAGCTGCAGAGCACGGGGCCTTTATGGGAGATGCTCCCCCAGGCTTTCCCCGTCAGGGGACACACAGAGGAGTCAAGGCCCAGGGGCTGCCCAGCTGGCATCATCCCAGCCACATAAACCCCCCCCCACACACCCGGGAAGGACCCTGAAGATTGATGCTGAGTCACGGGGGGCCTCATCACTGGGACGGGGAGGGGACGCATTGAGGCATCTTTTTTGTTATTTTGCATCCTGTTAACCTCTAGATTTGTAATAAACACAGATCTATAAACCAGCCCCCTCCCCAGGCAGCTACAGACCCCTGTCCTGGTGCCAGGAGTGTGTGTCACACCTGGGGGAGATGGGATCGCTTGAGGAGGGGTGAGGGGGGCCCACCAGCTCTAACCACTAGACCCCAGTCCCCTCCCAGAGCCAAATTATATTACAGGGTCACTGCCGGGAACTCAGGTTTACAGTGAGTTTCCCAGGCAGTAGCAGAAAGACCAAGCGAGCGATGGCTCTGGACAAACTTCCCCTTTTTACGCATTTTTTGGCTGCTGCTTTAGCAACTCAGGATCTAAATTTATCCCTCCCCCGTCTGATCACGGGGGCCAGAAACCACAACCCCCTGCCCCTCTGCCCTTGTTTCCTGTCTGTCTCACACCACTGCGCTAAGAATAGCATCTGTAGTGACACTACCTGGGAAGGAGGTTGGCCAGGTCCCTCCACCCTCATACTCTAGGGTGGGTGCTGGGCCCAGCCGGGTCAGGAAGGAATCTCTGTTCTGCTCCATGGGAGAGGGTCACTCCATGGGGGGCACTGTGTGTGTGGGCTGCCCTCCTCTACTCTGAGCTACTGCTCCAGGGAGCCTAGACGGGCCTTTTGGGAAAGGTCAGGGCAGCCTGGGCACCTCTTGATGCCTCCTGAGAGTCCCACGTTCCCAGCTGGTCCCCAGAATGGGCAGCTCCCATGTGGGGCTGGGAGGTGATTGGGGAGGGGGTGGGACCAGGCAGCTGCAGGAGGGGAAGTGGTTTGCTGGGTGTTGCAGGGAGCTGGCTTTGCTCTGACCGCGGTAGATTTCGGCTGGAGATTGCAGAGAAACCATCTGATGGGAAGAAAGGGGCCGAGCGCATCACGGGCTTCCTGGGGCTGCAGCCCCTGGCGCAGTTCCTCATTCCGCTCGCACTCGGGCCTCAGACTCAGTGGAGCTCAGCACTGGGGTGTTGGTGGCAGTGCTGAGGGGTCCCCCACTGCCACATCATGGTGTCTGCTCTCACCGTCCTCTTCCTCGGTGAGTATCAGGGACAGCCAGGGCATGTGTCCATAAGGGGGGATCTGAGCCCAGGGTGTAGGATCCAGTTGCTCTGGGATTTGGTCCCTAATGACCCGTCTCCTTTCCAGGCTGCTGGCTGGCCAGGCAGAGCGGGGTCTCGGGACGTGAGTATCTGTGGGGAATGGGACAGTTGGGGGAATTTCCACATTAAGGACGAGGATGTGGGTGGGGGGTAGGAGGCGCAGATCGCCCAAAGGGATGATCCTCTCAGACCGCTGATCCCTTACACACCCAGAGCTGGGGACTGAGACCTCGCCCCACTCATTACAGGGATTGGCACCACACAGGGTGAATTCACCTGCTCTCAAAGCTCTGCCCCTAGGAAAAACAGAGTGAAGGCACCAGCCACCCTGCAGCACCCCCGCACTGTGCCCGGGGAGCTGGCAGGAGCCCGGGAAATGGGTCAGGCAGAGCAGGGCTGTAAGACGTGGACACGCAGAGGGACTGGAGCAAGGCACCGTTGTGTCTCACCCTCGGCTTGCTGCACACGCGCGTGTCACTGCTTTGCTCGTGGGTCCGGCTCAGCCCGACCCGGCGTTCGGAATGTCCCCTGAACAGCTTTGGGAATATCCCATCCCCAAAGGGGCCGCCTGCACCGTGCAGAGCGGAGCTAAATCCCCAGCGGCTGGGAGCAGTTCGGGGAAGAGCAGAGCTTTGAACCCCAGGGGTGGGCAGGAAAATGTTAGAACAACTGGGGGATTTTGCAAAGGTGTTTTTTGGTGTCTTTGCTCAAAGGACTCAGATTTGTCCCGCGAACGCCCCCCCCCCCCCCCCCGCACTCCTGTGCATACAGCACATTGCCGGACAATTGGAGTAAATGTGGTTTTTAGAATATTTTAAAGAATAATCCACGTTCAGCCCAACTATAGCAGAGCTGCAGCTCGGCTACAATGTTAGAAAAACAGAAGCGGGTGATTCTGATCTCAGCCCCTGGGGTCAATCCGGAGTCACCCCTCACTGCAGTGGGGGCAGGGCTGGGTTCTGATCTGCAGTCACTCCTGACCCACAGAGGGGGAGAGCTGAATTCACTCTGGATAACTAAAGGAATCAGAGACTGGAAATCTCTTTTCCGCCCTGCTGTGTATCACCCCGGCTGTGAGCCGCGGGGCCGGGCCTGCACCCCAGGGACAGGAGGGGGGTAAAACATTGGAGTGACAGACGGGCGGAGGATTGAATGAGACGGACGCAGTTTGTGTCACCCCCACTTACTGCCTGTTTGCTTGTGAATCCAGAGGGGTCCCTCCCCAAACCCTCC
This sequence comes from Emys orbicularis, assembly GCF_028017835.1. NCBI lineage: Eukaryota > Metazoa > Chordata > Testudines > Emydidae > Emys > Emys orbicularis. Next base: position 20,441,324 of record NC_088703.1, read on the forward strand.
ATCTCCGTCAGCCCCGGTGGGGTGATCCCCGTGGGGGGAAATGTCATCATCCGGTGTCACCATCAGCGCCTGGGCATGAGGTTCCTCCTCTACAAGGCTGGAGATGGGAACTATCTGACTTACATGGACCCTGCTGGCTCTGAGGCTGAATTTCCCATCACCAGCGCCAGACGGGAACACGGTGGCAGCTACACCTGTCGTTATAGCAACAGAACAGTACGAGCTGCCTACTCAGAGCCCAGCGACCCTGTGCAGATCATTGTAGCAGGTGAGGGGCCCAGCCCAGCATCTCCTGCCCCACACCCAGCTAGATCCCCGGGGGCTCGCACCGATGGGCCACTCAGAGCCAGGCTCTGCCCTGAGCCCTGGGCCCAGCAGAGGGGACGCCCGGCCGGGGAGTGGGGACGGAGTCACTGGGGGGTTCCCAGCCAGGAGGGAGCAGCCTTCTACCCTGCACATGGTCTGACGCTGCCCTGGTCACAGCGGTGTCGGGGCACCTGCCAGTCGAGCATTAAGCAACGTGGCCCCGTCTGTCACGGGCGGGTCGTTCTCTCTTGTCCTCTACCCGGGGGAGGTCTGTGCCCACCGCGGAGGGTCTGGTCTGGGGCGGTTTGGGGGGTCAATGGCCGCACTGCCCTGGGTCAATAATGGAGCAGGCTGGCCGGGGCAGGGCTCCTGGCCTTGGAGCTGGAGGTGGGGAGGTTTGGGGGTCCCTTGGCTGCTGGGAGAGGTTGTTCTGCAGCCTGAGCCCGGCCCCGGAGGAAGTTCTGTCCCCTGCCCAGATGAGCGTGACCCTGATTGTGGCTAGCCCAGAGGCAGGGAGCCGTCACCCCGGGGTCAACCGAGAGCTGTGGGCTGTTGTCTGGTGATCTGGGAGGGAATCTCTGTCTGGGGGCCTCTGGGTCTGGCTGGGGCTGGGGCCAGCCTAGGAGGCCGGGGCTGGATGGGTGCCTGGGTCTGGCTCTTACAGCCTGTCTCCTGTGTACAGATCCCAGCTTACCCAGACCCTCCATCTCTCTGAGCCTTGTTTGGGTCACGGCCCCAGGGGCAGACGCCACCATCCGGTGTCAGGGGCAGCGCCGGGACGTGAGGTTCTTCCTGCACAAGGCTGGAGACCTGAACCCGCAGCAACACATGGACCCTGCTGGGGACGGGGCCGAGTTCCGCATCCCCACCGTGGGCCGGCAGCATGGAGGGAGCTACAGCTGCAGCTACCGGCCCCAATCAGAGCCCTTCGTCTCCTCGCAGCCCAGCGACCCTGTGCAGCTGGTGGTAGCAGGTGAGGGGCCCGGCTCGGCGTCCCTGTTCCCATCCCCACACACAGCTGAACCCTCAGCGGGTCTTGGCTCCGATGGGATGCTCAGAGCCAGGTTCTGCCCCGAGCCCTGGGCCCTGCAGAGGGGGAACCCGGACGGGGAGCGGGGATGGAGTCACTGGGGCAGGGCTGGCTCCAGGCACCAGCGAAGGAAGCAGGTGCTTGGGGTGGCATGTCCAGGTCTTCGGTGGCAATTCGGTGGCGGACCCCTCAGTCCCTCTCTTCCTCTTTGAGCTGCTGCTGCAGTGCCGCTGGAGCCGGCCCTGACTGGGGGGTTCCCCAGCTGGAGGAGCAGCAGCCATTGGAGGTTCAGGGCGGAGGAAGGAGGGATCCCTGCCCCTAAGTTGCCTCTAAGCTGCCGCGGCCAGGAAGAGGCACCTCTCTCCCTGCCACAGTCCTGGGGCATCCTGCACCCCAAACCCCTCATCTCCAGCCCCACCCCACAGCCCCCACCACCAGCTGGAGCCCTCACCCCCCCTCCGCACCCCAAGCAGCTGCCCCAGCCCTGAACCCCCTCCTGTAACCTGGAGCCCTCACCCCCATGCACCCAAACCCTCTGCCCCAGCCCTGAGCCCCCTCCCCCACATCAACCCCCCTCAGTCCCACCCTCACCACAGATCATCTCTATACGCACATAGCAAAATTCATTCCGCAAATTCATTCAGCAGCTCGTGGAGATTCAGGGTCGAGGGAGGGGGAAGCAATGCACACAGGGGGAACTGCAAAGCAGCGGCTTTTTCCAGGGGGATGCTCCTCCAGCTCCTCCCGCTCTGGGGATGCACAAAGGAGTCAGGCCCAGGGGCTGCCCAGCCAGCCTTGCCCCCAGCCTGTGACTGCATTCCAGGGCTGGCTGTGTGATGCCCACCTGAGCTGGGGGCTGTCCGGTTAAAGAGCAGGGGGAGCCGCACACGTTGGCTGCTCAGAAGCAGCCTGGAAACAGCAGCTGTGGGGAGACCCCCAAGGATTCCCGGGCAGTGGAAGTGGGGGGAGCTCAAGCCTGGGGGGTATATTTTTGTGGTGCGGAGAGAAAGAAAACAGCTGGGGACAGCAGCCAGCAGCTCCTCCCCCCGCCCCAGTGCTCCTGGTGGAAATGGCTGGTAGAGTTTGGAGGGAGGCTGCCGAGCGCTGGGAGAGTGACGCCAGCAGCCAGCGAGGTAGCAACTGGGCCCAGAAATGAAGGGACCCAGCGAGCGGGGAGCCAGTGGAAAAGGACCCAGTGGCCGAGCTGTGTCATCGAAGGGTGCCAGGCAGAGAGCTGGCAGGGAGAAAGTCCCGTTGAGAAGGGACAGAGATGGCAGGAAGAGGAGGAAGTAGACAGAGGAAAGAGAGGAATGAGGGGGAAAGTTAAAGGAAGAACCAGGCAGTGAAACAGGAAGGAAAAAGAGTGGCTAAGTACCTAAGCAGTTGTTAGAAAACCACAAGAGAAGTAAAGCACGAATGAAACGTGACAGAAATCAGCTGTGAGCAAAGTGAAAAGGGCTGAAGAAATGAGGAGGAAGTGAGCTGTAGCGACAGTAAAGCAAATAGTACGGACAAAACGTCCGCCCAGCACCTTCAGGTGCAGCGACAGGAAGAGAGAAATTGTCCGAGAGCAAAGGGACTCTAAAAAAAGCAGCGGAGGGACAGTTGTTCAGTTGAGAAGCCGACCCATCGCCTGGAGAAATAGCTGCAGGTATCTGAGCTGGAACTCAGAGCAGCAAACAGAGACGGTGCAAGGGGATGGCTCAAGATACAACAAACCAGCCTAAGAACAGAGAAGCGGCGAAGGGACCGTAGAGCGGTGGGGTTCTGGCCTAGTGCCTTGGACATTCTAACGCCAGATCCTGGTGCTCCATGAATGTAAATTGTTGCCATGAAGTGGGTTTAATTCAGCCAATGGTAGTTACTGTTCAGGCGAGCTCCAGCAATAGTTCCCGGTGTGACCCTACCCAGCAGTTCCTGCTACACCAGCGAACTCTGATTCACTTGTGATCATTCCCCACTGAACTGGTTTCTCCTTCCCCAGCTGATGGAAATAAAACGCAATTGGCCTCTAGGTCCCCTCGGCCTCTCGTTGCCCTGCTCCAGCCACCCCTCCACGGGCTCCTTGCAGATGGATCCGTGCCATTACCTTGCTGAGGGGTGGGGGACCCCGTGTCTCTTGTGTCGCTAGCCCAGCTCTCTCGGTCTTGGATTTGGGGGAAAAGCATCCAGGAGACTCTCTCTGCAGGCCCCTGTATCGGCCTCGTCACTGGGGCTGGGCTGTGGGGATGGGGCGCAGTGACCGTGCCGGGGTCTGTGTCTCACAGCCTTAGGTGACCAGATGAGAGGAAGAAAATATCGGTACACATGGGGGGGCGGGGGTGTCCGCCCGTGGAGAAAAAAAAACACCATGCTGCCAGCGGAGCGAAAAATTGCATCCCGACCAAACATTGGTCGGGATGCGGGACAAGCACCTAAATATCGGGATGCTCCCGATTTTATCGGGACGTCTGGTCACCCTACACAGCTTGTCTCCTCCTACCTGCAGAGCCCAGCTACCCCAAACCCAACATCTCCCTGCGCCCCAGTGGGCGGGTCGCCTTGGGGGGAGCCGTGACCATCCGGTGTGAGTGTCGGTGTGCTGGAGCGAGGGTCCTTCTGAGCAAAGCTGGAGACCCAGACGCACAGCGCTCAATGGACTCCACGGGGGACATGGTTGAGTTTCCCATCCGCAACGTGAGGCGGGGAGACGTCGGGAGCTACAGCTGCCGATATAGCACAAAGTGGGATCCACCCATCTGGTCAGAGCCCAGCGACCCCGTGGAGCTGATGGTAACAGGTGAGGGGTCCAGATCCTCGTCCCCGTTCCCAGCCCCACACCCAGCCGGACTCTCAGCACATGTTGGCCCAGATGGGACACTCAGAGCCAAGCTCTGCCCTGAGCCCTGGGCCCTGGGCCCAGCAGAGGGGACGTTCAGATGGGGAGCGGGGACAGAGTCACTGGGGGGTTCCCCAGACAGGGGGCAGCAGCAGCCGCTGGACTTTCAGGGACAATGGGTGGTTGCTCGGTGCCCTCCCTCCCACATCCCAGCCAACACTCGTTTTCATCCCACAGAGGAAACCGACCCAGCTGGGACCCAGCAAACGGATCCCCACACGACGGAGCCGGAGGGAGAAGGTGAGCAAGAAAATCGAACAATTCACCTCCCAGGGAACAGGGCTCCCCGCTCAGACGCCCACGGAGCAATTCCAGCCGTTTGGAGGGGGATGGTCCCTGCAAACAGAACTGATGGGTTCAGTTCTTCTATATAGAGGGTGATGGATAGATCCATGGGGACGGACGGCCACGGGTCAGTGGGAATGTGGGTCCTTGGGAACATAGGGCGGTGGACAGATGGCAGCACATCTGGTGACGGATAGAAAGATGGACTAAGACCTTGTCTACATGAAAACTGGACCCAAAATGACGAATCTTGTGTGGTTCCCAACCCCCACTGGTGATCTCAGAGCAAGTCTGGGCTGTCGGTATTAGCCCCCCCTGGTTTGATACAGCGCCGGTTGGCAGACAAGCTCCCCTGTAGCTCTATAGACACAGGGACGTTCCTCCTCCAAAATAAGAACAGCCGCGCCCAGACCTCTGCAGAGACTCCAGGTGTGAATGGCACCTGGCTGGGGCAGGGACCGTCTCTGTGTCATGTGTCTGTACAGCTCCGAGCACACGGGGGAGCTGGCCCATGACAGGGGCTCTTGGTAATTAATATGAGTCAGTAATGATTTTGATTCCAGTTTCCGTGGAGCCAGGCAGGGGCTGTATCTATGCTCAGGGTCTCGCTGGGCTGATCCTCCCATTCTGGGATGCCCGGGGCGCTGAGCCGGCCCGAATCCCTGGGTCCCGTCCTCTCCCCAGGGACACCGGCTCAGCCCGGGAAAGAGCCGCCATTGCCAGTTGCGGAGGCGGGGGGGGGGGGGGAATGTCCCTGTATATATAAATACAGATACCAGAGCACCAGCTTTCTCACGCCGCTGCCCCAGCCCCTGACAGATGCTGTTTCTATTCCCACAGGGGGAACCGACCCAACTCAGCCGGGAACAGCGCTAGCTCCCACCCGCCCAGGCACCGTGGGGCCAGGTACTCCGGCTGGTGGGGGAATCACCATCGAACCACCTCTGGAAACAGGTTTGTGCAGCCCAAAGAGATGCCCCCGGGTGGAGCCACGAAGGGCTGACTGGGTGGGATGGGGGCAGATCCTCGCAGCGAATGCCCCATCTGAACCCCCCTGGACTCATTTCATATGTGGGGGGTGTCACTGGGCAGATGCCAGTTTGGCTTTGTGGGGGCAGGGCCTGGGAGAGCTTCCCCCCAATGCACAGCTCCACCCTGTGGGCCCCACAAACTGGGTTTCTGTGCTACCCACCAGCACTACAAAGCCACTCGTGTGGGGCACAGCTCGGTGCGTATCCCCCTGGGAGAACAGGGCCGGGACGGAGAGCCGGGGATAATGATCCCATGCATCCCGTCTGTCTGCCTGAGTCCGCAGACAGCCCGGGGGAATGGCTCAGAAGCAGGGGTGCTGCCCAGAGTGGTGTCAACTCTGGAACCTACCAACCAAGATAGACACCGTGTTAACTCTGTAACCTACCAATTCCATGTGACACAGTTAACTCTGAATATTAATGATGGCCATTGCTACACCACATGGGGCCTGACAACAGGTCTCTCTATCCCAAGATCTCGCCAAGCCAGGAATTTCTCCCCATTGACCACCATCTTCCGCTCTCACTGGAGGTTTGACAGGCCTGAGCCCAGGAGAGGACAGGCAGACATATATGCTGGGGCCGAGAGTGGGAGCCAATTTGCCACCCCACCCATCTGGCTAAACAGCTCTATGGCTTTGGGACCCAGAAAGGGGGTGAGACGCCAGAGACTTTCTGCAGGGTCAGTCTGGCTCCAATTGCCAGCCTTCCCAAAGGCCGCAAGACAGGCACCTCTATCTCCCCCCTCCTTAACCTGGGGCAGCAATTTAGTGTCGAGGTTCCCTGTGGAATTGGCACCCCAGGGTCCATCCGCACTCACCCCTGGACGGGTCCCTCTGCCTCTCAGCTCTGCCATCGTCAGTTCATCTCCTGCGGTTCTGCCTCCTGCCTTCTCTGTCTCTCACGGTCCTCTGCCTCCTTCAATCTCCGCTCCAATTCCATCCGTCTCAGATCCACCAAGGGGGAGCCCGGTGGAGACCCCCTGCTGGTCAGGGACATGGGTCTCGGGGTCGCCGGCTGCTCCCAGCCTCCCTCATGGCCTCAGCTGGGCCTGGAACCGGTGAGGGCCCTGGGGCTGCCTGGCTGGTCCAAGCCTCTCTCGCAGCCCCAGTGGGTCAGGAACTGGCTCCTTAGAGTGATCATCCTCTTCCAACTGAGCAATCAGCTGTGCCTTGGTGAGCTTTCCAATGTGCGGCCGTCTCTGTGCACAGCTCTACAATGTCCTTCTTAAGGGGATGGTTACAGGCCATCTCCACGCTGTTCCCAAGTGATCACGGACTCACAGGCCTGTGTTCTCTCAGTTCCCCAAGGTCCCTGGGAGAAACCCCTTCTGTGCGACAGCCCTTCTCAGGGGTCACAATCTCTCTCGGGGGTTAAGCCATAGGGTTCTCTTCCTCCAGGAACAGAACATCTCTGAGCCTTCAGCACGCCTGTCTGTGTCGTGGGCCTTCTCAGGGAGTCCACTCGCTCTGGACCCCCGGTGCCTCCACTCCCAGAGGGAATAATGCCCCCTGTTCTCTAGACCTGAGTGACTTTCAGCCAGCATAACACAGGAGGGTTTATTGAATGTCTGAACAAAGCACAGGAAACTCTCAGGGCCTCAGGCCTGGACTCCCTCAGCCCAGCACATCCCAGTCTCTCTGCATCCAGGTGGCCTCTGCTTGCTTTCCCCTGACAGCCCAGAACCCCCTCCTTCGAGCTGGGCATCCTATATCACCTCCCCCAAGCCCCGCCTCTGTCCATTGTCTTCTCTCCAGGTAAACAGGGTCCCCTGGGCTTCCTCTCCTCTAAGACGTCCTTTGCACCTCTCTGGCTGGAACCAGTTGGTCAGGTCACGGGGGTCCTCTCCTCTTATCCATCCTTTGTTCCACACTGGCTAGAACCGGCTGACTGCCAAGCTGGGGTGGGGGGCTTTTTATCTCCAGGTCGCCAGATGATAGGGTTCCCCATCTCCAGGCCGTTGTTTGCGGGTCCCAGCTGCCAGGTGACCATGCCAGGGTCTGTGTCTCAAGGCCTGTGTCCCCCTACCTGCAGAGCCCAGCTACCCCAAACCCTCCATCTCCCTGCACCCCAGTGGGCTGGTCGCCCTAGGGGGAGCCGTGACTGTCCGGTGTGAGTGTCAGTGTGCGGGAGCGAGGGTCCTGCTGAGTAAAACTGGAGACCCAGACATACGGCGCTCAATGGACTCTGCAGGGGATGTGGTTGAGTTTCCCATCCGCAACGTGAGCCGGGGAGACAGCGGGAGCTACAGCTGCCAATACAGCACCAAGTGGGACCCACCCGTCTGGTCAGAGCCCAGCGACCCTGTGGAGCTGGTGGTAACAGGTGAGGGGCCCAGCTCCATGTCCCTGTTCCCAGCCCCACACCCAGCTGGACTCTCAGCAGGTCTTGGCCCCGACGGGACACTCAGAGCCAGGCTCTGACCTGAGCCCTGGGCCCAGCAGAGGGGATGCCCAGATGGGGAGCGGGGACAGAGTCACTGGGGGGTTCCCCAGACAGGGGGCAGCAGCAGCAGCTGGCGTTTCAGGGCCGCTGGCTGGGTGCTCGATTCCTTCCCTCCCCCATCCCAGCAGATGCTCGTTTTCATCCCACAGAGGAAACCAACCCAGCTGGGACCCAGCAAACAGATCCCCCCACGACGGAGTCAGAGGGAGAAGGTGAGCGGGAGAAATGGAACAATTCATCCCCCAGGGAACAGGGCTCCCCGCTCAGACACCTACGGGGCCATTCCGGCCATTTGGAGGGGGATGGTCCCTGCAGACAGAACTGATGGGTTCAGTTCTTCTATATAGAGGGTGATGGATAGATCCATGGGGACGGACGGCCATGGGTCAGTGGGAATGTGGGTCCTTGGGAACGTAGGCGGTGGACAGATGGGAGCACGTTTGGTGACGGATAGAAAGATGGACTAAGACCTTGTCTACATGAAAACTGGACCCGAAATGACGAATCCCGTGTGGTTCCCAACCCCCACTGGTGATCTCAGAGCGACTCTGGGCTGTCGGTATTAGCGCCCCCTGGTTTGATACAGCCCCGTTTGGCAGACAAGCTCCCCTGTTGTAGCTGTATAGACACAGGGACGTTCCTCCTTCGACATAGGGACAGCCGCGCCCAGACCTGCTCTGCAGTGACTCCAGGTGTGAATGGCACCTGGCTGGGGCAGGGACCATCTCTGTGTCGTGTGTCTGTACAGCTCCGAGCACACAGGGGAGCTGGCCCATGACGGGGGCTCCTGGTAATTAATACGAGTCAGTAATGATTTTGGTTCCGGTTTCCGTGGAGCCAGGCAGGGGCTGTATCTGCGCTCAGGGTCTCGCTGGGCCGATCCTCCCCATTCTGGGATGCCGGGGGCGCTGAGCCGGCCCGAATCCCTGAGTCAGCCCGGGGAAGAGCCACCATTGCCGATTGCGGGGAGGAGAGGTTCCCTGTATAACTAACCAGAGACACCAGGGCTCCAGCTTTCTCAGCCCCTGGCCCTGCCCCTGACAGATACTGGTTCTATTCCCACAGGGGGAACCGACCCGACTCATCTGGGAGCGATGCCGACTCCCAGCCACCCAGGCAGCGCAGGGCCAGGTACCGAGTCTGGGGGCAGGAAATCGCCATCAACCCTCACAGAAACAGGTTTGTGCAGCCCAAAGAGCCACCCCCGGGGGAGCCATGAAGGGTTGGGTGGGTGGGACCGGGGCAGATCCCCCAGCAAATGCCCCATCTGAAACTCCCCCAACTCATTTCATATGCGGGGGGAGGGGGTGTCACTCAGCAGATGCCAGATTGGCCTGGGAGAGCTTCCCCCAAACAAACAGCCTCACCCTGGGGGGCCCCACAAACCGGGGAGCTGTGCTCCCCACTGGCACCACAAAGCCAGCCATGTGGGGCACAAGTTCGAGAGAGTAACCCCTGGAAGAATGGGGCTGGGAACAGATAGCCGGGGATAATGGTCCCATGTATCCCTGTGTCTGCAGAGGTCCCGGGGGAATGGCTCAGAAGCAGGGCTCCCTCTTCCCATGGGTGCTGTCCAGCAGGGCCTAACCCTGGAACCTATCAACCCAGATAGACATGGTGTTAACACTTGAACCCACCGATTCAGAGTGACGCCTTGTTGAGCCTGGAACCTAATGATGGCAGTCACAATGGCAGAACCATTACATCTCCCACTGCTGATCACTTCAGCGGGGCCTGGTTCTCCCAACGATCTCAAAGCATCCTCCCCGGCCAGAAGCCCCCTCCACTGCCATCCCCCCACCCACATGATTCCTACTCAGAAATGAGCTGAAGCTGCTTGGAAATTCCCAGGATGGGGGCGGGGGGTGGCGGGGAGCAGGTTGCAGGGTCTAGGCCCAGCTGGCTTCACAGGGTATATGGAGCCTGAGGTACATCTTGCCCCTGCCCCAACCCCAGTATAGTTCTGTGCCATTGTGAGTGAACTCCCTGACCACTATTACCCAGAATCCCATCTCCTCCTGCCCCCCCCAGCCCCATAGAATGTTCTGCTGTGGATCCCTGGGTCCTCGAGGGGGAGGGGCTGGGGCAGCAGGTAAAGAACCAGACACTCATGGCCTGGTGCTGCTTCCCAGGGGGATCAGAACCGCCGGCACCTCTGGTTCTGACCCGCACCATGATCGCCGGGATGAGCATGGCGACCGCCAGCCTCCTCCTCTTCCTCCTCGTGGCCTTCGTCTGCTACAGAAGAACGGGAGGAAGTGAGTGCCCCGCCCAGCGAGGGAAGGGTTAAACCCACTGCTAAGCCGGGCTGGGAAGGGGTCATGGCTTGGATGGTGTACAAGGGTTAGCCGGGGTTCGACCCTCTCTGGGGCGGTGGGGAGCCACACCGGCTCACTACATACCGTTGTCGTTCGGGGGAATTAGTCTGTCCGTGGGGGTCTCCCTCGGCAGCCCTTTTGGTAACTGAAATAAACACCATAAGCCCAGGCCCTGGGTCAGGTCGGGGCAACAATGAGTCATGGGCTCAGGCCCTCAGGCAGGGCTGAGCAATAACAATAGGCTTCCTCAGGCCTGGGAGAGGGGGAGACGGCCACCCAGGGGGGATGCAGGCCCTCCCACTCCACTGCGTCCCAGCCCGGGGCCCGCAGCTGTCAGTGGGGATCCTGGCCGCAACACACTGACATGGGGTCGGCTGCCCCCGGGCTACTTTCACACTCCCCCTTGGGGCCTACCTGGGTCAGGGCGTTGGGTTCTCTGGGGGGGTCCAGGACCATGGGTTCTTTGGGGCAGTGAGCGATCGGCAGGCCCCGCAGCTCCTCCGGGTAACGGGGCGCGGGGCAGGCCCGGCCAGTCCTAGTGGCCGCCTTGGGCCGCGGGGGGTTTCCCAGTCGCAGGCTAGGCTAGAGACGTCTGGCCTCTCCAGCAGCTGGGGCCATAGTGAGAGCTGAGGGCGAGCCTTTATACTTCCGGGTCGCCACGTGACCCTCCGAGGGGCGGGCTCAGAGCACCCTAGCTCCGCCTACTCCGGCCTCTGGATGGGCTCTTTCCTCTCCGGGGCGGTGGGGAGCCACACCACCTCACTACAGATGGGAAATGGGAAAAGAAACCCAGGGGGTGGGGCAGGGGCCCAGGGTGAGAGCTGGCTCCAAATCCCCTTGGCAGCACTAGGGAGCGCTGTGCTGCAGAGGGTGGAGCGGGTGGCTCCATAGGGGGCGCTGTGGTACAGGGAGACGGGCAGGGCTGGTACACGGGATCCGGGTCGACTCATGGATGATTCTGCTTCGTGTCTCTGCAGGGAAAGGACCAGCCCCGAGACAGAGCAGGTGAGACCCCAGCTCCGCTCCCGACCCCTGATCTACCTGCCCCAGGATACAGGACTCCTAGGTTCTCTCCCCAGCTCAGGGAGGGGAATGGGGTCTAACGGGTTGTAGTGAGGGAGTGGGGCTGGGAGCCAGTACTCCTGGGTTCTGTTACTATCTCTCTCTTTCTCCCCGTAGGGAGTCGGCGGCTGTGGAGGCTTTACCGTCCCAGCCCCAGGAGCCCGACCCCGGCGCCGAGGGACTCACCTATACCGAACAGGACGGCCAGGCGCTGCAGGCCAAACAGGGGGGCCCGGCCCCTATCCCCGAGCCTGTCCTGGATGCCACCATCAACGTGAGCTGGGGTGCAGATTGCCTACCACCCACCCCCATAGCGTGAACCCAGGGGGAATCATTGGAGCGACGGGGCAGGGAGCGTGGGCAACCAGAGGGTGACAGAGTGATTCCCCCCCAAGAGAACAGGCTCAGCTTATGGCCACCCCATAACCCCCCTACAGCTGGTGCTGCCCCACCCAGCCCCACGGGTGGGGCATAAGAGGGGCTCAGTTCTGGGAGGGGGAGGGGAAGCACCAAGGCAGCTGTCTGTGTTATTTTGCACCCTGTTAATCTCCAGATTTGTAATGAACACAGAACCACAAACCAGCCCCCCTGGGCATCCTACAGCCCCCCTGTCCCCAGACCTGGAGTGTGTGTAACACCTGGGGGAGATGGGATCGCTCTGGGGTGGGTTGACAGCTTCTGAGACACCAACACAACATCCCCCTACCTCCAAACCCCCTGCCTCAGAGAATCCTCCTCCCAACCGCTCCCAGAACAACAGCCGCACCTCAATATCGAACCCCCCGGCCCCCGAGCACCAGCCCCTGTGGCACCAGCTAGAGGAACTGCCCCTGCGCTGGGCTCATTGGGTTCCCTCGGAGCAGCCCCTGGAGGGCGCCAGGATCCCACGTGCTGGCCCAGCTGGGCTGGTCTCTGCCCAGGGCCCTCAGTGGGGAGCGAGGCCATAACAGGGTCCACCATGTGGAGGGCCCCGCATGCGTCTGTGGTGAGCCGGGGGCACTGGGGGGGCCGGGCACTCGATAACTAACCCATTCCCGGGCAGACTCCCAGCACTGACCGCTCTGCCTCCTCCCTTTCCTTAGGGCCGGGCACCTGGCATTTCACAGCCACGGTCACCCCACCCGCCTGCCACCTGCCCCTTCACAGGCAGCTCCTGCCTGGGGGTCCCCATCGAGTCTAAACCAGCCGCCCCCAGTTACAGCCTCCCCCACAGACACCCGCATCATCCCCCGTCCATCCAGGGCCGCACTGGGCAGGGTGCATTTGGCCCTAGCGCTTTCCCAACAGGCAGCTGGGTAGTTAAATCCCCCAGGACCCAGGGCTCATCGCCCAGCCCAGAGCCGGGCCCCCTCATCTCAGACAATTGCAGCCCCCCCAGCACCCCTAGACAGAGCCCTGGGCCCCTGTGTGTGGGGACGCTGCATCTGGCCCTGGTGCTGGAATAACGGCACTTATTCTGTCTGTCTCCCTCTCTCTGCAGCATGATCTGTCCCCCTCCTCTCTCTGCAGCGGGGTCCCCCAGCCGCTTTTCTCTCCCCCCTTTCTCCCTAAACTTCCCCCACCCTGTATTTCTATTGTATAAACCCCCAGAGCTTCCTTCTCCCCTGCCCCTCAAATCTACCCACCCCGGGGGGGCTGTGATACCGGAGCCTCCAAATGTCCCCTCATGGTGGGTTCAGCCGATGAAGGTGAGTGAGAAGTTCAGACAGCGTCATGAGAACCTGGATGAATGAACGTTGGGGGGAAAGTTGGCGAGTCAGAAAGACGGGATTAGTCCAACCCGACCGGCCGCTGGACAGAACCCACGGGCCGGGCTGGGGCCCGCCTGGGACATGGGAGAATTGGGGGAGCAGAAATCTGTGACTCAAAATTGGGGTGTTAGAAACGAGGCCTCATTGGTGGATAAAATATTGCGGGGACGGGCTGTGCCGCCCACCACCTTTTGGGGCCTTAAAGAAAGAGACTCGCTTCACCGCTGTGGCTGCCATCTCCTGGGCCCCCTGGGCCGTCTGGAACCTGTTCCGCAGAGACGTCCTGAGCAGAGTGGCCGGAGAGAGGGATCCCGACACCATCGCCTCTCCCCCGGCTGAACCCCCGACCCGGGAGGAAAAGGGGTTGGACTTTAACAGGAGCCACAGTGATGTCGGCTCCAGCCCAGCTCCGCTGGCTCCTCTGCCCCCAGGACAGTCGCTAGCATCTCCGGGGCCAGCAGGGAGATGCCCAAATCCGGGAAATTTTCCGGCTAGAGACTCGCTCCAGCTAACGGGGCCGGGGCTGGAACAAACCCCTCGTTTCACATGGCGCCTGCCACGGCTCCCCTGGTTCCTGCTCTGCTGTGTCTGTAACAGCCGGTCCCAGGGGTCACTGGGGGGTTTGCCGTGGGGCTGAGCAGGCTGCGGGCTCTGGACCCTGCCCCCAGCTCGTGTTTCACCCTGTTCAGTGTGGGGCAGGGGCTGGGGCGTGTTCGCACCTTGGGCCCTTTATTGCATCTCCATGAACACAACAGGGCGCAGTGTGATTTAACCGCTTGCGCTTCTGGCCCCTCCCCCATGGGGGTATCTGGGGGGAGCCAGATGTGGGGAGCCGGGAGTTTGAGGGAAGTAGGTTGGGGGTGTCGGGAGCGGGGTTGAGGGCAGAGGGGCCGAGATGGGGGCAGACAGGTTCCCCCCAGTAGGTCAGAGCCAGGGGGCAGGATTGTTTGGGGGTCAGAGGGGGGGATCCAGTGCTCCTGAGTGCCCCCTGGGCTGCCACTTCTACCCCCAGAAGCCTCCCCTCTCACTGCCCCCTCATCCTCCCTCAGCTCCAGCCCCCTCAGCCTCTGTCTCCGAATCCTCAGTCTCCCCCCCACAGCTCCCCTGCCCCACAGGTCCTGCCCCATAATGACTCCCCACCCCACATTCACCCCTCCCCTCTCCTTGCCCATCTAGGCAGTCCAGGGGGCCAGGATTATTCCCCACCCCCAGGCTGAGGCATCGGACATCTTAACCAGGGGGCAGCATGGCCGCCCTGCGAGTGCTGCAGGGGGCAAGGAGGCAGCCATGTTAACTGAGGGTAGGTGGGGGTCCCTTCCCTTGTAGAGCAGTAGGATATGGCAGCCATGGAAAGTAGTGGGGCAGTGAGGGGGGGAATTGCTGGAGGGGCCGGGTGGTGGTGGGATATGGACTCGGGTGCAGAACAGGGGAGGGGCCAGGAGAGTGATGGGACAGAGGCTGAGGGTGGCAGAATGGGGGAGGGGCCGGGGAGGTGAGGTCATGTTGCCAACAGCCCCGTATCACTAGGGACACCCCGTATTTACACAGGAAGTTGCCTGTCCCGTGGCATGTCAGGCCGGGATTCCCGTTCTCCCGGATCTCAGTGCCAGCTGCGACCCGGCCGGTGTCTGCACAGCCTGGCAGGTCGCGCGGGAGAACGGGCCATTTGTTTTGTCACCGGCTCCAGCCGAGGGCACGTTGGTGCCTGTGAAGGAAACACCGGCACGGGAGCTGCGCACGGGCGGTGCCTGCCAGCGGGAGCCCTGCCAACCTGGGCCTGCAAACAGAAGGGGCTCGGTGCTTAGCAGTTACATGAGGAGTCCTGGCTCCCAGCCCCCTCCTCTAACCACTAGACCCCACTCCCCTGCCAGAGCCCGGAACAGAATCAAACCTTCCTGGTCCCCAGCTTCATACTGCCGCTAGCCAATGGCGTATAAACAAAGCCTGTGTCACGTCCCTCTCTAGGGGCCTGGCCACATAACCACGGACAGTGTCTCCTCCAGCCTGGGGGCAGATCTCTGCGGGGGCATTAGAAAGTACCTGCATCTCTCCCAGCTGTCGACCCTGTGACACTACACCCCATAGTCTTCATAGAAATATTGTTATAATATGATTACAGCATAACTAAGATGGTGTCTTATGCAACATGGGTCTAGTGAAGTATCATTGGAAAGATGATGATTTACTGACTACGATTATCCTATTTGTATTCATGGATCATTTTGAATCTAAAGTTAGGAATATTAACTATACATCTGTACTGAAAAAGTGTTTGCCCCTGGGGAACGCCCACCAGACAGAATGCAACCAGTCTGGCTGGCTCACTGGGAACCAGTCAATGGACCATTAGGGAGAACAATAGGTCTTTGAAGATGCTAATCTCCCGCCTTCCTGAGAAGTTTCCTGGGATGGTCCAAACAACCTCTGACTCAAGGCTGCTTTGACCCTGAAGGGCCGTGTGATTAATTCACCTGGTACAGGACTCCATGATGCAATACCAGTATTTTTCCACTGGGGTGGGGAGGAACCACATGGGAAAACAAAGGGTTCCCACCATATGTTAAACCTATTGAAGGCTGGGAAGTGAGATAATCAGGGTTCATTCTTCACTGATCCCCCCCCCAGGAGGACTGCTGAGAACATCTAAGAAACAAAGACAAATGGGGGGTGGGGCAGAGAAGGACTGAGCCAGGCTGGGAAAGGTGTCTGGCCTGTGACAGGAATACCTGGAGTTTTAAGCTGCAAGCAAGAGCAGTTTGCCTTCAAGAAACTCTGCAATCTGCTTAAAACAACATTTAGGGTGAGAAATTCCTGCTTGTAACCAGTTTCTTTAGTAGCTAAGCTCATATTGCATTTTGGTTTTATTTGCTGGGTGATCTGCTTTGGTCTGTTGGCGATCCCTTATCATCACTTAAAATCTGTCTTTTGTAGCTAATAAATTTGTTTTTGTTTTCTTTAAAACTAATTTGTGGAATTTATAACTGGGGGGGGGGGGGGAAGCGGTGCAGATCTTCCTCCCATTGCGGGAGGGAGCGAATTTCATGCGCTTACACTGTACAATTCCCTGTGCAGCACGAGACAGTATAACGTCCAGAGGAGGTGTGTACTTGAGTCCTGGGCAACTCCTGAGCTGAAGGCTTCCCACGCCGAGCTGGTTTCAGTGTCTGTGTCTTTCTGCAGCTGGGGGTGTCCCTACCTGTGTGTGTGCTGGGGAAGGCTTGAGGGCCTGGCTCAGCAGGACAGTGTAAGGGAGCCCAGGCTGGTGGAACAGGCGGGCTCAATGGTACCCCAATACATCACGTGGCACCCCAGAGGGGGGGGAGCAACCTGCCACAGACCCACTGGGGGCACAAGATGGAATTTCTCTTTCTCAGATTTTCTTTTGAACCTTCCCCATCCCCAGACTCAACGCTGTCACCCCACTAGCTCCTGAGCCCCAGTCTGTGATCCCCCCAGCAGCCTGGGTGCCCCACTCTGCCCTAACCTGGCTCTGCGGGCAGGTGCTGTGATGAACTTCTGCTCCTGGGGGAATTCTGCAGCACGGGGCAGGCAGAGAATTGTTTTGCCCACAGAAAATACATTCTGCCCAAAGTGCAGCAGTTCTGCCTTTTGGCCACCAGCGGCCGCTGTGGCGCCATAACAGCTGGCTCCGTTCATGCTGCTGGCTGCTCTAGCGCCACACCGTCTTTTGGTGGTCAAAATGTGGAACTGCAGAACTTCTTGGGCAAAATGTATTTTCTGCGGGGAAAAAACAAAATTACGCAGGACAGCTGAATTCTGCGACTGACCTGGACTTTCCAGGAATTATAGACTAATCTTTAATTAAAGATGATGTCATCTGATGAAATCTCCAGGAATACAGGGAGCTACAGCTGCCAATATAGCATCAAATCAGACCCACCCATCTGGTTGCATTCCAGCGACCCTGTGGAGCTAGTGGTAGCAGGTGAGGGGCCCGGCTCAGCATGCCCGTTCCCAGCCCCACCCCCAGCCAGACCCACAGGGAGGCTCTGTGTTGATGGGATGCTCAGAGCCAGGCTCTGCCCTTAGCCCTGGGGCCCACTGGGGCTGGGGGGTTCCCCAGACAGGGGAGAGCAGCAGGCACTGGAGTTTCAGGGCTGAGGGAGGTGGGATCCCTGCCCCCAGTAGGAGCTGCAGAGCAGGGGCCTTTCCCAGGAGGAAGCTCCCCCGACTGCCCCCGCTCTGGGGACACAAAGGTTGAGGGGATCCTGAGTTGGCATTGTCCCCAGCTCTGGGTCGGGTACATCAGCTGATTGGTACTTATGGGTCACGTAGATCTCTGCTTTGGGTCATGGTTCTGATTGGACCAGCTGTGGTGAGATCTCACCCCTAGGACATTCAGTGGGGAGAGATCCAAGCTCCCTGGGGCAGGGGACAGGTAGCTGGGGGGCAGTCCCAGGCTGGGGCATTCAGGGGAGCAGGGCGCACCCCTCCTGGCTGGTGGGGGTGGGTTGCTCTGGGTAGCCCAGTTCTGGGGGGCCAGGATACAGGAACTCGGTGCAAACTGTGGGATCCCAGTGTGGGAAGCTGTGAGACCTCAGGGATTGGGCCAGGGTCGATGTTTCAAATTTGTTTCCTTCTAAGTGCAGAGATGTACCCCAAACCCGCCATCTCCCTGAGCCCTATCAGGGTGACCACCCTGGGGCAGGATGTCACCTTTTGGTGTCGGGCTGATCACCGGGATGCCAGGTTCTCTCTGTTTAGGTCGGGGATCGGACCCCACTGGGATGCGTGGAGCCTGCTGAGGCTGGGGGGGAATTTCTCATCCGCAGCGTGAGACGGGGAGACGGAGAGAGCTACACCTGCTATTATCACTACACAACAGATCCTTTGCCTGGTCAGAGCCCAGCGAACCCGAGGAGCTGGTGGTAGCAGGTGAGGGCCCCGGCTCGGTGTCTAGAGCCCCACTCTTAGTGGACCCTCGGGGGGACTCAGCGCTCATGGGACTCCCAGAGCCAGGCTCTGCCCTGAGCCCTGGGATCGGTAGAGGGGGCGCCTGCCTGGGGAGTTGGGACACAGTCAGCAGGGGGACCCCAGCCAGGGAGGAGCCACAGCTGCTGGAGGTTTGGGGCTGAGGGAGGGGGGAACCCTCCCCACAGGGGGAGCTGTAGACAAGGGGGCCTTCCAGGGGGCTGCTTCCCGAGGCTACCCCCATTCAGGGGAAGCACAGAGGAGTCGAGGCCCAGGGGCTGCCCAGCCAGCACCGTCCCAGCTACATACATCCCCCCCCTCCATACACACACACACCTGGGAAAGACCCTGACGATTGATGCTGAGTCACAATGGGGGGAGGGGAAACCCTGAGTCGCTGTTTCTGCCCCTCCCCCCACCACTGACAGAGGCTGGATCTATTCCCGCAGGGGGAACTGACCTGACCCAGCCTGGACCAGCAACGGCTCCCACGCACCCGGGCAGCCCGGGGATAGGTACTGGGGCTGGGGGGGAATCTATTGAGTCAGAGACTATGGGGTAGCTTCCCCCAGTGGTTGTCCTGGGGCAGGGACTGAGACTGAGACTGTTCTCGGGGGCAGTGACTCCCCCCATTGATGGATTTGGGAGGGGAGCGAAGCCTCCTGCTCAGACATGAACCTGCTACTAACGGGGCAGATGGAGGCTTCCTCTGGGGGCAGCTGGGCCCATCAGTGGCCACGGGGGATCTGGGGGACTGGGCCTGGGACTCCCTGCAAAGCACCCAAGGGCAGCCAGCATGGGAGGCGGGATACCGGGCCAGATGAGCCCATTGGCTGGAGATGGTGTGGCCAGGCCTGACTGGCACTGTAGGGGGGGATGGAAATGATGGCCAGGCTGGATCAGACAGCGCCCCCTAGCGCTGCGCTGGGGTAGTGGGGCCAGGCCCGACTACCAGGGGAGAGCGCCCCCTACCGAGCTCCCTGCCCGGCAGCCCAGCACCCCCTGGTGCTATGTATCCCCCAAATCTTGCTTGCTCTGACTCCACTTGGAGCTGGCTGTGGGGTTCTGCTCTGGGCTGGCTGGGGGTGCAGCTCAGCGGGTGTCTCTGTTCTGCAGACACCTCCATGGATGAAGGGAAAGAGCCACAGACCCTGGTAATTGTCTCCTCTTCCCCCATGGGGCCTGACCCAAACCTTGATCTGCATGGTCCCCAGCAGCCCCATCACAGCCCCCCCCCTGCCCAGCCTTTCCTGGCACACTCAGTGGTTTGGGGTGGGGCTCGGGCTATTGGGAGTGGAGTGGGCTTATGGGATTGCCAGGTGGGATTGCAGGGTGTGTGTGTGTCCTCACGCCCTCTACTGGAGGGGATGGGCCCTGCTCTGTGTGTCGGGTGGGTGACGGTGTTTGGTGTATGTGCGCACACACACACACATAAGCACACCCAGTGACTCTCTCCCCTCCCAGCCCCAGGAGCCCGACCCCGGTGCAGACAGACTCACCTACGCCGAGCTGAACGGCCAGGCACTGCAGGTCAAGTGGGGGGGCCCGGCCCCTGCCCCTGAACCCACCCAGCCCCAGCATGTACGTCACGATCAACGTGAGCCGGGGGGCCATGCAGTGAGAGCCCCCCGCAGCCATGGGGCACCAGCCCCCAAGGGGCAACAGACTCACCCCCCTGCAGCACCAGCCCAGAGAACTCTGCTTCTAAGGAAGATTTAGGGCAACACTGCCTTTCCCCCACTGCAGCCCCATCCCATCGAGCTGCTGTCCCCCTGCCCCGCTCAGACCCACATGTGAGGGGCAGGGGGGTTCAACATCAGGAGGGGGAGGGGATGCATCGAGGCAGCTTTTATGTTATTTTGCATCCTGTTAATCTCCAGATTTGTCATAAACACAGAACCACAAACTAGCTCCCCAGGCACCTCACAGCCCCTCTGTCCCTGCACCAGAAGTGTGTGTCACACCTGGGGGAGATGGGATCACTCAGGGGAGAGGCGGGAGGCCCTCCTGCTCTAGCCACTAGACCCCACTCCTGTCCCAGAACCGGATCATATTATCAGTTATTCACACACACACACACACACACACACACACACCCAGTGACTCTCTCCACTCCCACCCCCAGGAGCCCGACCCCGGCGCCGACGGACTCACCTACGCCGAGCTGGACGACCAGGCGCTGCAGGCCAAGTGGGCGGGGGGGGCAGTCCCTGCCCCCGAGCCTGCCCAGCCCAGCGTGTACGCTGCCATCAGCGTGAGCTGGGGGGCCCTGCAGTGAGAGCCCCCCGCAGCCATGGAGCCCAAGTTCCCAGGGGGCGACAGACTCACCCCCCTGCAGCGCCAGCCCCAGAGAACTCTGCTTCTAGGGAAGATTTAGGTGGGACACTGCCCTCCGCCCACTGCAGCCCCGTCCCATCGAGCTGCTGTCCCCCTTCCCCGTGAAGACCAACATTTTGGGGGTTGGGGGGGGCTCAGCACTGGGAAGGGGAGGGGACACATTGAGGCAGCTTTTATGTGATTTTGCATCCTATTAATCTCCAGATTTGTAATAAACACTGAACCACAAACCAGCCCCCCCGGATAGCCCCCAGCCCCCCTCTCCCTACGTCAGGAGTGTGTGTCGCACTTAGGGGAGATGGGATTGCTCTCGTGAGAGTGGTAGGGCCTTCCTGCTCTAACCACTACACCCCAGTCCCCTCCCAGAGCCAGGTTATATTATAGGGTTGCTGCCGGGGAATCAGGTTTACGCTGAGTTTCTCTGGCAGTAGTAGAATGAGCAAGCGAGCGTCGGCTCTGGACACATTTCCCCTTTTCTCGCATTTTTCGGCTGCTGCTTTAGCAACTTAGAACATAAATTTATCCCTTCCCCGTCTGATTACGGGGGCCGGAAACCACAACCCCCCCGTCCCGTCCCTGTCTCACACCACTGCGCTAAGAATAGCATCTGCAGCGACGCTACCTGCGAAGGAGTTTGGGCAGCTCCCTCCATCTTCATGCTCCAGGGCGGGCGCTGGGCCCAGCCGGGTCAGGAAGGAATCTCTGCCCCGCTCCATGGAAGAGGATCGCTCTATGGGTGATAACATGTGTGTGGGGGGGCAGTGCTCTCCTCTGCGCTGAGTTGCTGCTCCAGGGAGGCTAAATGGGCCTGTTGGAAAAAGTCAGGGGAGCCTGGACACCTCTTGATGGCTCCTGAGATTCCCTCTTTCCCAGCTGGTCCCTGGACTGGTCAGCTCACATGTGGGGCTGGGAGGTGATGGGGGGGGGAACAGGCAGCTGCAGGAGGGGATGTGGTTTGCTGGGTGTCACAGGGAGCTGGCTTTGCTCTGACCGCGGTAGATTTGGGCTGGAGATTGCAGAGAAACCATTTGATGAGAAGAAAGGGGCCGAGCGCATCACGGGCTTCCTGGGGCTGCAGCCCCTGGCGCAGTTCCGCATTCAGCTCGCATTTGGGCCTCAGGCTTGGTGGAGCTCAGCACCGGGGTGTTGGTGGCAGCACTGAGGGGTCCCCACTGGCCCGTCATGGCGTCTGCTCTCACTGCCCTCCTCCTCGGTGAGTATCAGAGACAGCCAGAGCGTGTGTCCATAAGAGGGAATCTGAGACCAGGGCGTGTGCCCATGGGGCGGGGGGTGGAGTGAGACCAGGGTTTGTGCCCATGGGGGGGGGTCTGAGACCAGGGTATAGGATCCAGTTGCTCTGGGATCTGGTCCCTAATGACCCAACTCCTTTCCAGGTTTCTGGCTGGCTGGGCGGAGAGGGGTGTTGGGACGTGAGTATCTGTGGTGAATGGGGCAGCTGGGGGAATTTCTGCATTAAGGACGAGGGACGTGGGTCGGAGGTAGGGTGACCAGATGTCCCGATTTTATAGGGACAGTCCTGATTTTGGGGTCTTTTTCTTATATAGGCTCCTATTACCCCCCACCCCCTGTCCCGATTTTTCACACTTGCTGTCTGGTTACTCTAGTCGGAAGTGAGGGGCGAAGAGCCCCCAAGGTATGATCCTGTCAGACCCCTGCTCCCTCCCACACCCAGAAATGGGGACTGAGACCTCATCCCACTCATTACAGGGATGGGCAAGACACAGGGTGAATTCGCCTGCACTCAAAGATCTGTCCCCCTGGGAAATACAGAGTGAAGGTACCAGCCACCCCACAGCATCCCTGAAGTGTGCCCGGGCAGTAGCCTGGGGAACGGGTCAGTCAGAGCAGGGCTGTAAGAAGTGGACACGCAGAGAGTGGTTTGGGGCACTAGAGCAGAGCCAGAATTTGAGCCCCAGGTGTGGGCAGGAAAATATTAGAACAACCAGGGGATTTTGCAAATGTGTTTTTCGGAGGCCTTGCTCAAAAGACTCAGATTTGTCCCACGAACCCCACCCCGCACTCCGGTGCATACAGCACATTGCCAGACAATTGGAGAAAATGTGGATTTTGGAACATTTTAAAGCATAATCCATGTTTTGCCCAAATACAGAAGAGCTGCTGCTCGGCTACAATGTTAGAAAAACAGAAGAGGGTGATCCTGGTCTCAGCCCTCCGGGGTCAATCCGGAGTCACTCCTGACTGCAATGGGGGCAGGGACAGGTTCTGACCTCAGCTCCTTGAGGTCAATCCGAGTCACTCCTGACTGCAGTCGGGACTGAGCTGAATTGACCATGGATAACTAAAGGCATAGGTGCCGACTCTGTGGGTGCTGTGGGGCTGGAGCACCCACAGAGAAAAATTAGGTGCTCCACGGCCACCATCAGCCAAGCTCCCCCTGCGCCCACCCCCTTCCCACACTCCTCCTCCCCTGAGTGTGGCGTCTCCGCTCCTCCACGACCCAGCGCTTCCCTCCTGCCGCCTAACAGCTGTTTGGCAGCACTTAGGACTTTCCATGAGGGAGGAGGAGGCGGGTCAGGGGCGGGGCCTTGGGGGAAGGGGGTGGAATTGGGAGAGCAAGGGTGGTGCAGGGTGGTGCAGGGGCGGGGCCAGAGGTGGTAGAGGGGGAGTTGAGCACTACGGGGTAGAGGAGAGGTCAGCATCTACGACTAAAGGAATCAGAGATTGGAAATCTCCATCCCCCCTGCTGTGTCTCTCCCCGGGGCGGGGGAAACACTGGAGCGACAGATGGGCTGAGGATTGAATCAGATGGAAGCAGTATGTGTCACCCCCACTTACTGCCTGTTTGTTTGTGAATCCAGAGGGGTCCTACCCCAAACCCTCCATCGCTGTCAGTCCTGGTGGGGTGATCCCTGTGGGGGGAAATGTCACCATCCAGTGTCGGCATCAGCGCCTGGGCCTGAGGTTCCTCCTCTACAAGGCTGGAGATGGGAACTATCTGAATTACACAGACCCTGCTGGCTCTGAGGCTGAATTTCCCATCACCAGCACCAGACGGGAACATGGTGGCAGCTACACCTGTCGTTATAGCAACAGAACAGTACGAGCTCCCTACTCGGAGCCCAGCGACCCTGTGCAGATCATTGTAGCAGGTGAGCAGCCCAGCCCAGCACCTCGGCTCCCAGCACTACACCCAGCTAGATCCCCGGGGGCTCTCACCGACGGGCCACTCAGAGCCCTGAGCCCAGCAGAGGGGACGCCCGGCCGGGAAGCAGGGACAGTAACTGAGGGGGTCCCAGCCAGTGGGAAGCAGCCTCCTACCCTGCACATGGTCTGACGCTGCCCTGGTCACCGTGGTGTCGGGCGCCTGCCAGTCGAGCATTAAGCAACGTGACCCCATCTGTCATGGGTGGGTTCTCTCTCGTCCGCTCCCCAGGGGAGGTCTGTGCCCACCGCGGAGGGTCTGGTCTGGGGCAGTTTGGGGGGTCAATGGCCGCGCTGCCCCGGATCGATAATGGAGCAGGCCGGCCGGGGGAGGGCGCCTGGCCTTGGAGCCGGAGGTGGGGAGGTTTGGGGGGCCCTTGGCTGCTGGGGGAGGTCGTTCTGCAGCCTGGGCCCAGCCCCGGAGGAAGTTCTGTCCCCTGCCCAGACGAACGTGACCCTGATTGTGGCTGGGCCAGAGGCAGGGAGCCGACACCCCGGGGTCACCCCAGAGCTGCGGGCTGTTGTTGGGTGTCTGCCCTGGAGCTGGGGGCTGGCGTGCGGCACCCGGGCTAGTTCTGATGGAGCTGAAAATAGCAATGGAGCCGTGGCCGGGCAGGACTAGCCGCTCGTGTGTGCACCAGGCGCCCTGGGCGGCTTGTCCTCAAGCGGCCAGCCCGGGCCCACGCACCCGGCACTCGCAGCACCCTGCAG
>NC_088703.1:21425592-21451488 GCF_028017835.1 Emys orbicularis
AAAGGGAGGCTGGCGACTTTGTGATCTCTGCTGGGGTCTGGGCAGCGCCTCGTAGGACGGACAGGGGGCCTGTGACGCACCCAAGGTGGGCCCCCGCTCTTGGTCGGGGTCTGGGCAGCGGCGCCTGGTGTGACGGGAGTCTTGGTTTGGCCCTCTAAGCAGTACCGGAACACAAGTAACTACTAATCAATCATCTTAAAAAGAGCTCAAACCCAACCGAAAAATAGTAAAATCACAAATCACTCAAACAGCCAAACGACAAACAAGTCTGAGAGCCAATAAGTTATAGTGCAACCTAGCAAAGAAGTCAGAAGTTTCATGGCACAGACAATATATTTCATGCTAGCACGTAAACAGGATATTAAATAGCAAAGCAGTCATTTAGCAAATAGATCATGGAGCAAATAAATACTGTGTACAGATGTGGTCTCCTCATCTCAAAAAAGATGTACTGGCATTAGAAAAAGTTCAGAAAAGGGCAACTAAAATGATCAGGGGTTTGGAACGGGGCCCATATGAGGAGAGATTAAAGAGGCTGGGACTTTTCAGCTTGGAAAAGAGGAGACTAAGGGGGGATATGATAGAGGTCTATAAAATCATGAGTGATGTGGAGAAAGTGGATAAGGAAAAGTTATTTACTTGTTCCCATAATACAAGAACTAGGGGCCACCAAACGAAATTAATGGGCAGCAGGTTTAAAACAAATAAAAGGAAGAAGTTCTTAACACAGCGCACAGTTAACCTGTGGAACTCCTTGCCTGAGGAGGTTGTGAAGGCTAGGACTATAACAGGGTTTAAAAGAGAACTGGATAAATTCACGGAGGTTAAGTCCGTTAATGGCTATTAGCCAGGATGGGTAAGGAATGGTGTCCCTAGACTCTGTCTGTCAGAGGGTGGAGATGGATGGCAGGAGAGAGATCACAGGATCGTTACCTGTTAGGTTCGCTCCCTCTGGGGCACCCGGCATTGGCAGACAGGATACTGGGCTGGATGGACCTTTGGTCTGACCCAGTCTGGCCGTTCTTATGTTCTTAATAACAAACAAGTTATACGGCAAAGCAGCAAACAATTAAATAACTCATTTGCTAGGTTGCTATAGAATGTATTTGTTATTTCATTGCTCGTTTGCTACAGAACATGTTCATTATTTCCTAGCTCGCTCTATATTTGCTAAATGATGGTTTTGCTATCGAATTGACTGGCCAATTTGCGATGTATGGGCTGGCTTGCGGTCTGATTTATCGGCTCGAAGACACATTTGCTAGATTCCAGTATAGCAAATGCATTCTACAGCAAGTTAGCAAATAAACTCTACGGCAAAAGAGCAAGTGTGTTCTGCAGCGACCAAAAGCTACAGCAAATGAATAGCGAGATCAGAAATCAAATGACCTGGCGAAGGAGGAAATCAAATGACAAAGCAGCCCATCAATGACAGGGCCAGGCCACCAGAAATCCAGCAGCTAATAACAGCGTGACGGAGCTAATGTTGTCAAATAATAAAACAACTCCCGCCCACACCTATGTCATAACAGCGGGCACCTACCTGGCATCCTGGGGCGGGATGGGCAGGTTTCTAACATGGTTAGAACATGCCCGGGACCCAACAGGGGCCCCGCCTAGAGCATGGCAGGGCCGGGGCGGCTGAGTCTGGGATGGGGACCAAGCACAGACTCTTGCATGCCTTCCCCTGCCCCACACCTATGGGCACCCTCACCCCACACACGCGTGTCCCCCAGTGCCTCCCTCCCCGTCACATCTTTCTTCAGCCTCTTCTCACCTCCCCAACTTTTCCTCTTTCTTTCTGCCCAAGTTTTCTTCTCCCGTCTTCATCTGTGAAGCTGCAGGAATATTCCCCCTTCCCCCCAGCTGCCCCTCACCGCCCAGATCCCCCACTCCTGCCCCTCACCTAAGATGTGCCCTGCTACCAATCCCCCCAGCTGCCCCCTACCCTCAGACCCCCAGCTGCTCCCCCATTCCTGCCCCCACACTCAGATCCCTCTCTGCTGCCTCCCACGCACTAGATCCCCCCCAGCTGCCCCACCTACCTCCACCCCCAGATCTTCCCAGCTGGCCCCCACCCCGATCCTTGCCCAGTTGCCTCCCTCCTTCCCTTTAGCTCTCCCCACCCCAGATCCCCCCCAGCTCTCCCCACCCTCAGCCCCCCAGATCCCCCACTCAGCCCCCCAGCAGCCCCCCAACCCAGATCCCTCACTCTCAGCCTCCCAGCTCCCCCCAATCCTGAGCCCACACCCCAGCTGCCCCACCTCAGCTGCCCCCCGGCAGCTCCCCCACCCAGCCGCCCCTCCACCCCCTACGTAGCTCCCCACCTCTAGCAGGAACGTACATCCTCAGTGGGGCGCTGGCCCGGCCCGGACCCCTCCGCTCCGCTCCGCTGGGGTCCCGCCGCGCAAGGGGCGAGAAAGTCAGCGCCTGGCTCAGAAAAAAAAACCTCTGCCTCGTGAAGGGTTAAAGGGGCGGGGCCTCTCCCAGCCCCGCCCCCTGCTCCAGCTCTCTCTTCTTAAAGAGACAGAGGCTCGAGGATTTTTTTCAAGTGAGAAACTCGACGCGGGGGGTGGAGGCCGCGCGGCAAAATTTACCCCCCCCCCCCCCCAGTGCCCGGGGAAAGGTTGTGTGAAGGAGGGAATGGGGAAGGGGAAGGATGGGGAGGGGGGGAAGGGGGGAGGAAATGGTGGGAATCCCACACCAGGGGGGGCCCCGCCCCGCGCTGGAATTTCCTGAAGCGGGGGCGAGGGGGCGTCCCAGCCAGTAACAACTTCCAGACCCGTGTGAGCCACGGGGGGGGGGGGGGGGGGGGGAGATGGGGATAGATAGATAGATAGATAGAAGGGGTGGATGTGAATAGATAGATTAGATAGATGGGGTGGATGTGGATAGATAGATAGATAGATAGATAGAGGGGATGGATGTGGATAGAGAGATAGATAGATAGATAGAGGGGGTGATGGGGATGGATAGATAGATAGAGGGGGTTGATGTGGATAGAGAGATAGATAGAGGGGGTGAATGGGAATAGAGAGATAGAGGGGGTGGATGTGGATAGAGATAGAGGGGGTGATGGGGATAGATAGAGGGGGTGGATGTGGATAGAGAGAGAGGGGGGGGTGAATGGGAATAGAGAGATAGAGGGGGTGGATGTGGATAGAGGGATAGATAGAGGGGGTGGATGTGGATAGAGATAGAGGGGGTGATGGGGATAGATAGATAGAGATCGGTCCGTCTATCTCTATCTCTCTATCCCCACAGACCCTCTATCCGTTCACCCACCACCCATCGCCCTACACACACCCCATCCCGATGAGTGGATCTGGGCACACCGAGGACTGTACAGCCCAGGCTCTGGGTGGGGAGTGGGGTCTGGTGGTTACAGCCGGGAGCCAGGACCCCTGGGTTCTCGCCTGGGCGGGGTCTAGTGGTTAGTGCGCGGGGGGGCTCATTTCTTCTTTTCCCATCGCCGCGGCTCTGGATCCTGCGGCAGGAAATGCGGGGGGCCGGAGAGGGGGGAGGCGCTGGGTCCGCCCGGCTCCCTGCCGCCAGCCTCCGACGGGGCCGGGGACTGGTAATTAACCCCTGAGAGCCAGGGCCGGCCGGGGGGGGGGGGGTGTTTGGTGCCCTGCTCTGTGTCGGGCACATGAACCCCCAGCCAAGCGCCCTGCTCTGGGGCTGGGCCCGAGCCCCGCAGCGCAGATAACGGCCTTACTACTGCTGCCAGCGCAACCAGCCTGTGCTGCTGCTCCAGCGGGGGGCTCATGTCCCACTGCCTCCAGATGGGGGAATCACCGAGATACACAGCAGCTCCCCTCCCTAATGCCCAGGTGCCAGCCAGACCCGCGCCCCCCCCCCCCCCCGCGACAATCACACCTTGGGGGGAGGGGCCGAGAGGGGGGGGGTTATTGTTTAGCTAATTAAGATAAAGTGGGTGAGATACACACATCCCTCCTCACTACATCAGGCTTCCACGGTTAGTGGTCAGAGTGGGGGCTGGGAGCCAGGACGCCTGGGTTCTCTCCCTGGCTCTGGGAGGGGAGTGGGGTCTAGTGGTTAGAGCGGGGGGGGGGGGAGCTGGGAGCCAGGACGCCTGGGTTCTCTCCCCGGCTCTGGGAGGGGAGAGGGTTCTGGTTGTATAGAGGCGGGGGGGCTGGGAGCCAGGACGCCTGGGTTCTCTCCCCGGCTCTGGGAGGGGAGTGGGGTCTAGTGGTTAGAGGAGGGGGGAGCTGGGAGCCAGGACGCCTGGGTTCTCTCCCCGGCTCTGGGAGGGGAGAGGGTTCTGGTTGTATAGAGGCGGGGGGGGCTGGGAGCCAGGACGCCTGGGTTCTCTCCCCGGCTCTGGGAGGGGAGCACCGTCCAGCAATACATTGGACACCCAGCTGGGGAGGGGGCCGGAGCCGGCGATCTGGCCCCCTGGGGACTCGGCCGGCCGCATCCTGCCGATAAGCGAACAGCTGGAGTTCATTTCCGGCCCGGGCTGCCCCCTCCCCCTTTCCGCCCAGGGTACGTGGCCGTGGGGATGGATGGATGGATGGATGGATGGGGGTGGGCAGCGTATACCAGGTTGCGTAAGAGACGCCAGAGCACAGAAGCCGCCACGCTCCAGGCGCTGCCCAGGATCGGGCCCTCTCCCCCGACCCCCCCCAGGCCCATTTCTGGAGCGGGGGATTGAGACGGGGAAGTGGGGGGTGCGGGGCGGCTGGAGGATTGACAGCCCCTCATCTTCTGTTCCATGCGGACCCCCCCTGCCCAGGGATGGGGGAAGCCGGCATTCCCTGTGGGCGAGAGGTCCTTGTATACCCGGGCCCCACCCCAGAGCCAGCCGCAACCCAGAGCTGGGTGAGGGGTCCTCGTAAACCCAGCCCCTGTGCCCCACCCCAGAGCCAGCCACGTCCCAAAAGGGCACCCAGCCCCCACGCCCCACCCCAGAGCCAGCCACAACCCAGTGCCGGGTGAGGGGTCCCCGTAAAGCCAGCCCCCACGCTCCACCCCAGCGGGGCTGCGTCCCAGCGCCGGGCCAGGGGTCCCCGTATCCCCAGCTGTCCTGGCGGGGGGCAGAGCTCCGTCCTGGCCGGCCCCTCGCTCCCTGCAGCTGGGCCAGGCCAGCAGCTGTTTAGCCTGGTTCTTTGGCAGCAGCCACAGTTATTGGTTTACCCCCCTCAAAAAAGAAACAGATCAGGCACGTGGTTCCCTAGAGCCAGGGTACGTGGCCCGTGCCCCTCCCCCTGCTCTAACCACTGGACCCCACTCCCTTCCCCGGGACAGGGAGAGAACCCAGGAGTCCTGGCTCCCAGCCCCTCCCCCGCCCTCACGCAGGCCCAATCGCCCAGGCCTGACGCCAGCTCAGTGGGGCAGGCTGGAGATTGTACCAGACTCGGGGGATCAGCTCCAGGGGCTCGAGGCTCCGGTGTGGGGGGCAGGAGAAGGGGCCAGGAAGGTACCTCTGTGCCCTGGGATTTCCCCTGCCCAGCTCAGCCATCTCCTGCCTCTGAATCATCAACACAGGCCCAACCCCGGCTGGAGAGATTCACTCCTGTATGTCACCACCCCCAGCCCTGCCGGTGCCCCTCACTCCCGACCCGCAGCCCCTGCTAGCCCAGCCCTGGGCTCCCCACAGCCCTGCCGGTGCCCCTCACTCCCAACCCGCAGCCCCTGCTAGCCCGGCCCTGGGCTCCCCACAGCCCTGCCGGTGCCCCTCACTCCCAACCCGCAGCCCCTGCTAGCCCGGCCCTGGGCTCCCCACAGCCCTGCCGGTGCCCCTCACTCCCAACCCGCAGCCCCTGCTAGCCCGGCCCTGGGCTCCCCACAGCCCTGCCGGTGCCCCTCACTTCTGACCCGCAGCCCCCTGCTCGCCCGGCCCTGGGCTCCCCAGAGCCCTGCCGGTGCCCCTCACTCCCGACCCGCAGCCCCTGCTAGCCCAGCCCTGGGCTCCCCCCAGCCCTGCCGGTGCCCCTCACTCCCGACCCGCAGCCCCTGCTAGCCCGGCCCTGGGCTCCCCCCAGCCCTGCCGGTGCCCCTCACTCCCGACCCGCAGCCCCTGCTAGCCCGGCCCTGGGCTCCCCACAGCCCTGCCGGTGTGACAGTGGAGGGAGGGGGGAGATTGAATGAGAGAAGGAGGAGAAGAAAGAAGGAATCCCAGGGATGGAGGAGATAGAAAAATAATGGAGGGAAAGAAGAAAAGAAAGAAAGAGAGAGAGAGAGAGAGAGACTGTGATTTCCCAGAATGCCCTGCTGCTGCTCTGCAGTTCAACCCCCCTCCCTCCCAGGCCAGGGCAGCCCATCAGGAATGAGAGGAATCTGCTCTTTAAACATCCGGCCCGAGCAGCGCAGGGCTGGTCCCTGCTCTAACCACTAGACCCCCCCTCCCCTCCCCTCGATGGGAGAGAACCCAGGAGTCCTATTGATATGACCCTAACTGGGGCAGAGAATCAGAAAACGTGAGTCGGCGACACCAGCTGTCCAGTTTGAGGAACTCTCGAAGATTGGCTGGGAGAGGCTGGGAATGGGGCACGGGGCCTTTCCCCTCTAGGGGGCGCTGGCTCCATCCGGGCCCTAGGGCAGGGACTGGCTGGCTCAGGGGGGCAGGGAATGGGGCACAGGGCCTTTCCCCTCTAGGGGGCGCCGGCTCCCTCCGGGCCCTAGGGCAGGGACTGGCTGGCTCAGGGGGGCAGGGAATGGGACAGGGGCCTTTCCCCTCTAGGGGGCGCTGGCTCCATCCGGGCCCTAGGGCAGGGACTGGCTGGCTCAGGGGGGCAGGGAATGGGGCACAGGGCCTTTCCCCTCTAGGGGGCGCCAGCTCCTTCCTGGACCTAGGGCAGGGACTGGCTGGCTCAGGGGGGCAGGGAATGGGGCACGGGGCCTTTCCCCTCTAGGGGGCGCCGGGTACCACCAGGCCCCAGGGCAGGGACTGGCTGGCTCAGGGGGGCAGAGAATGGGGCACGGGGCCTTTCCCCTCTAGGGGACGCCAGCTTCCATCCGGCCCCAGGGCGGGGACTGGCTGGCTCAGGGGGGCAGGGAATGGGACAGGGGCCTTTCCCCTCTAGGGGTCCCGGTTCCCATCCGGCCCCAGGGCAGGGACTGGCTGGCTCAGGGGGGCAGGGAATGGGACAGGGGCCTTTCCCCTCTAGGGGGCGCCGGCTCCCTCCGGGCCCTAGGGCAGGGACTGGCTGGCTCAGGGGGCTGGGGAATGGGTCACGGAGCCTTTCCCCTCTAGGGGGCGCCAGCTCCTTCCTGGACCTAGGGCAGGGACTGGCTGGCTCAGGGGGGCAGGGAATGGGGCACGGGGCCTCTCCCCTCTAGGGGGCGGCGGCTCCCACCCGGCCCCAGGGCAGTGACTGGCTGGCTCAGGGGGGCAGGGAATGGGGCACGGGGCCTCTCCCCTCTAGGGGGCGCCGGTTCCCTCCCGGCCCCAGGGCAGGGACTGGCTAGCTCAGGGGGGCAGGGAATGGGGCATGGGGCCTTTCCCCTCTAGGGGATGCCAGCTTCCATCCGGCCCCAGGGCGGGGACTGGCTGGCTCAGGGGGGCAGGGAATGGGGCTGTTCCCCTCTGGGCACAGTGTGGGCCCCGCTCTCAGGCTCAGGCGCCCCATAATTCAGACCACACGCGAGCCTCACATTTGCAACATGTTTTATTCACGCTCCCCAGATTCATCACCCCGTATAAATATTGCACTTGTGAAAAGGCCCCGAAGGGTCAACATTTCCCACTATTTATTGCTTTTCCCCCTCCTGTTTTTGGGGGGTGGGGAGAGTCGACCGCCACCCCCCCCCTCCCCCCGCGAAGGGCACATAGTGGTGTGGAATTGAGCCACCCAACCGCATCACGGCGCCCCCGCGGGCTGAACCTGAACATGTGGGTCTCCCCGCTGTCAGCCTCCCTCTCGAAAACGGCTGAATCCATTCGCCCCGAATAGCCCCCCACCCCACCCCCAACCCAGCCTGCTGCAGAGCTGGGAACTTTCAGCCCCGGCCGTTTTGGTTTGGCTGAGTTATAAGCAGCCCCCCAAAAAGGGGGCTGGGAATGGAAACTGTTAAGCAACCTTAGGACTGGTGGCGCTGCAGCGCTGACTAGCACAGAGCGTCCCCCTCTGGTGGCCGCAGGGGGTACTACATGCAATGAGGACCTCTGATTCCCTGCTGGGCCCCCTAGCCTCAGGTCTGCACCAATCAAAACAGGAGGTGGGTGGGTTGGGTCCATTGGTGGGGGCTGAATAATGAGGAGGGGGTCATACCATTTCTGGGGGGAGGACATGGAGGGGGCACTGTGGCGACTGAGGTTGTACCATTTAGGGGGCAATAGGGGGGTTCTAAGGCTGGGGAGTCATACCAGTTAGGTGGAAATGGGGGGAGGATTGTGGAGAATAGGGTACATACCAATTGAGAAGAAACAGGGGTGGTGGTGGCTGTACCATTTGGGGGGAAATTGGGGGGAGAAAATGGGGGGACATACCACTTCAGAGGAAAAGGGGGTGTTGGAGATTATACCATGGGGGTGGGGGACTGTGCAGACTGGGGGGCTGTACTACTTGGGTCAAAATTCAGGGGGGTTGGAATATAGGAGTTGTACCACTTAAGGGGGAACAGAGGGGGGATTGTGGACAAGGGAGGTCATACCATTTGGAGGGAGAAGGGGAGGGGCTAAATTTTAAAGTTTGCCCCCATTCTTAAATAAATAGTGGAAGTAAAAAACAACAACAACAACAACAACAAAAAGATGCCCAGAGGTAGGAAATTGGAACGAGCGGCACATATGCGCTGGGGGCTGTTCCTTTAAGAGGCGTGGTAGCCCGAATGGAGCAGGTGGTAGCCAGATGCCCGTGAAGAAATCTATACCCGTGCAGAGGTCCTTAGCGTGTCTAGTTTGGGGAGACGCCCTCACAAAGAGTTGGGGAGGGGGGAGTCTGTGAGCCGGGTGGGGGTCCGGTGGTCCAGCTCCCCCAAGCAGCACCCTCGCCAGTGGGGGGAGCTCTGCCAGCTGGGGGGGCACCGTGTCCGTGGCTTCCTCACGAGCGGGATGCTTCTGTCTTGCCCTCCAATTTCCTCTTCCGTTTCTCCATCACGGCTTCCAGTTCGGAGGTTTTCTTAAAGTCCTGGGAGGGCAAAGAGGGCGTTAGTCACGGCCCTAGGTACCCGCAGCTCCTTCTCCGAGCCAGGAGAGAACCCAGGGGTCCTGGCGCCCAGTCCCCTCCTGCTCTAACCACTAGACCCCACTCCCCGAGAGAGAACCCAGGAGTCCTGGTGCCCAGCCCCCTCCCCTGCTCTAACCACTAGACCCCACTCCCCCCAGAGAGAACCCAGGAGTCCTGGCGCCCAGCCCCCTGCCCTGCTCTAACCACTAGACCCCACTTCCCCCAGAGCAAACCCAGGAGTCCTGGCGCCCAGCCCCCTCCCCTGCTCTAACCACTAGACCCCACTCCCCCCAGAGCGAACCCAGGAGTCCTGGCGCCCAGCCCCCTCCCCTGCTCTAACCACTAGACCCCACTCCCCGCCCAGAGCCCGGGAGAGAACCCAGGAGTCCTAGGGGCAGATCGTGGTACCTCCAGCATGGCCTTGTGTACGGTGACCTGGCTGTAGACTCTGGCTCCTTCCTCGGGGCTGACGGCCTGGAACTCGGCTTTGCACAGCGAGAAGAGCTGGGACCCGTTCAGCACCCCCAGGGTGCTCACCGTCCTGGGGGGGAAGCGGGGGGACAGTCAGGCCAAGTGCCCCACAGAGCCCCTCCCACTGATATCCCCCATCCCGGCACTGCGAGCTTCCCCCCAGGCAGTGACCCTCCCAGTGCTGCGAGCTTCCCCCCAGCAGTGCCCCCAGGCACAGACCCTCCCAGTGCTGCGAGCTTCCCCCCAGCAGTGCCCCCAACTGGAGATCCCAGTGCTGCGAGCTTCCCCCCAGCAGTGCCCCCAGCCGGTGACCCTCCCAGTGCTGCGAGCTTCCCCCCAGCAGTGCCCCCAGGCACAGACCCTCCCAGTGCTGCGAGCTTCCCCCCAGCAGTGCCCCCAACTGGAGATCCCAGTGCTGCGAGCTTCCCCCAGCAGTGCCCCCAGCCGGTGACCCTCCCAGTGCTGCGAGCTTCCCCCCAGCAGTGCCCCCAGGCACAGACCCTCCCAGTGCTGCGAGCTTCCCCCCAGCAGTGCCCCCAACTGGAGATCCCAGTGCTGCGAGCTTCCCCCAGCAGTGCCCCCAGCCGGTGACCCTCCCAGTGCTGCGAGCTTCCCCCCAGCAGTGCCCCCAGCCATGACGCTGGTGGACACTGAGGCAAGAGAGACTTTAAACAGCACCACACATCCGCACCTCAGCTGCCACGTGATTGGTTAATGCCCCCCCATCCTCTTTTCTGATTGGTCCAATTAATTATTAGCATCTTTTTGCCGCTTCGCCGACTGTCCAATGAAATGCGATCATGAAGGAGTCCATGGGAAGGCACCACCCAATCACAGCTCGCCTGGGATCCAGCCGACCAATCACAGGTGGCGGTTCTGAGCCACCACCAATCAGGGAACAGCAAGAGGAGAAGTGGGCTCCTCCAGCAGGGAAGAACCAGCCAATCAGAGCGGAGAGGAAAGTTGATTCAAGCAATCATGGGGGGGGGGTGTTTGTGAGTTCCACAAGCCAATCAGAAGCCAAGAGGCTCCAGACCAGCCAATCAGAGCAGAGAGAAAGGACATATCAGACAGCCACAATGTCGCAGCCCTCCCCCCAACCAATCAGAAGCCAGGAACTGCAAAGCCGGCCAATCAGAGTGGACATAGGGCTGGCAAGCAGAGGATGGCGGGATGCCCCCACCAGTCAGAAGCCAGGAGGTGCCGAGCCAGCCAATCAGAGCAGAGCTGGGCTGGCAAGCAGAGGATGGCGGGATGCCCTTGCCAATCAGAAGCCAGGCGGTGCCAAGCCAGCCAATGGGGAAGCAGCGGCGTAACAAGCTAGCCAATCAGAGCGCGCCCATGTGCCCGCGCCCGTCCCAGTGCCCAAGGCCCACTCACAGGGGCTCGAAGCCCTTGGCCTCCAGCCAGGCCTGGACCTGGGTGGGGTCGGAGTCGTGGTCCAGCGGCACCGCCGTGTCCGGCGTCCGGTGCACCGGGAAGGGCTTGGCAGGGGCGCCCCGGCCGGCCGCCAGGCGCTGCAGCAGCTCCTCGTTCAGCCGCTCTGCGGGACGGGAGAGCTGCCCGTTACCCAGCATGCACCGGGAGAGGGGCGGGGCCTGGGGACCCCTCTGGGATACAGCCCCCGCCCCCGGCCTCCCCACACAGAGGGGGCGGGGCCTGGGGAACCCCTCTGGGATACAGCCCCCCCGGCCTCCTCACACACACACACAGGGGGCGGGGCCTGGGGTCTTTATGGGGGATCCCATTCCCCCCACACATAGGGGGCAGATCCTGGGGTCTCCATGGGGTACTGCCCCTCTCCCCTCACATATAGGGGGCTCCTTACCTCTCTCATTGGGGTCTAGGCCAAGCCCCTCGGAGCCATTCCACTGGGTCCCATTCGGGGCTGCGACCTTTTTCTTCAGAGCCGGCAGGCCTGGGGGGCCCTAGTCAGGATCGCAGGCAGGGGGAAGAAATATTAGTCCCCCATAGTGCCATGTCCCATTCCCCACCCCCCTGAGCCAGCCAGTCCCCGCCCTGGGCCCAGATGGGAGCTGGTGTCCCCTAGAGGGGACAGGCCCCGTGCCCCATTCCCTGCCCCCCCTGGGCCAGCCAGTCCCCGCCCTGGGCCCGGATGCGAGCCGGCGCCCCCTAGAGGTCCAATTCTCCACTCCCGTATTGCTGGGCTCACCGGGGCTCTGGTCTGGCGGGGGCTGGAGCCAGCGCTGCCGGTGCCGTTGAGCAGGTCGCCCGGGCCTCGGTTCTGGGGGGCCGGCAGCGGGCTGAGGATGTTGAAGGGGACGTAGCCTTGCTGGCCGGAGCGGTTCTGAACCTTCCACCACTTCTTGGTGTTGTCCAGCACCTGGAGGGAGAGACGCTGAGCCACAGGCACTGTCCCGGCCGGGGCGGGTAGGTGTGTCCTGGCGCTGCAAACTTCCCCCCAGCAGTGCCCCCAGCGCTGTGAGCTTCTCTCCCAGCAGTGCCCCCAGCCGGGAACCCCAGATGTTACGCACTCCCCTCCAGCAGTGCCCCAGCTGGGGACCCTGGATGCTGCAAACTTCCCCTCAGCAGTGCCCCGGCACTGCAAGCTTCCCCCCCAGCAGTGCCCTGGCGCTGGGAGCTTTCCCCCCCAACAGTGCCCCCAGCCAGGAACCCCTGATGTTGCGCCCTTCCCCCAGCAGTGCCCCGGTGCTGTGAGCTTTCCCCCAGCAGTGCCCCCAGCCGGGGACCCCTGACGTTGCGCACTTCCCCCCACAGCAGTGCCCCGGTGCTGCGAGCTTCCCCCCAGCAGTGCCCCCAGCCGGGGACCCCTGACATTGCGCACTTCCCCCCACCAGCAGTGCCTCGGTGCTGCGAGCTTCCCCCCAGCAGTGCCCCCAGCCGGGGACCCCTGATGTTGCGCCCTTCCCCCAGCAATGCCCCGGTGCTGTGAGCTTTCCCCCAGCAGTGCCCCCAGCCGGGGACCCCTGATGTTGCGCACTTCCCCCCACAGCAGTGCCTCGGTGCTGCGAGCTTCCCCCCAGCAGTGCCCCCAGCCGGGGACCCCTGATGTTGCGCACTTCCCCCAGCAATGCCCCGGTGCTGTGAGCTTTCCCCCAGCAGTGCCCCCAGCTGGGGACCCCTGACGTTGCGCACTTCCCCCCACAGCAGTGCCTCGGTGCTGCGAGCTTCCCCCCAGCAGTGCCCCCAGCTGGGGACCCCTGACGTTGCGCACTTCCCCCCACCAGCAGTGCCCCGGTGCTGTGAGCTTTCCCCCAGCAGTGCCCCCAGCCGGGGACCCCTGACGTTGCGCACTTCCCCCCACAGCAGTGCCCCGGTGCTGTGAGCTTCCCCCCAGCAGTGCCCCCAGCTGGGGACCCCTGACATTGCGCACTTCCCCCCACAGCAGTGCCCCGGTGCTGTGAGCTTTCCCCCAGCAGTGCCCCCAGCTGGGGACCCCTGACGTTGCGCACTTCCCCCCACAGCAGTGCCTCGGTGCTGTGAGCTTTCCCCCAGCAGTGCCCCCAGCTGGGGACCCCTGACATTGCGCACTTCCCCCCACCAGCAGTGCCCCGGTGCTGTGAGCTTTCCCCCAGCAGTGCCCCCAGCCGGGGACCCCTGACGTTGCGCACTTCCCCCCACAGCAGTGCCCCGGTGCTGCGAGCTTTCCCCCAGCAGTGCCCCCAGCCGGGGACCCCTGACGTTGCGCACTTCCCCCCACAGCAGTGCCCCGGTGCTGCGAGCTTCCCCGCAGCAGTGGCCCCAGCCGGGGACCCCTGACATTGCGCACTTCCCCCCACAGCAGTGCCTCGGTGCTGTGAGCTTTCCCCCAGCAGTGCCCCCAGCTGGGGACCCCTGACGTTGCGCACTTCCCCCCACAGCAGTGCCTCGGTGCTGCGAGCTTCCCCCCAGCAGTGCCCCCAGCTGGGGACCCCTGACGTTGCGCACTTCCCCCCACCAGCAGTGCCCCGGTGCTGTGAGCTTTCCCCCAGCAGTGCCCCCAGCCGGGGACCCCTGACATTGCGCACTTCCCCCCACAGCAGTGCCTCGGTGCTGTGAGCTTTCCCCCAGCAGTGCCCCCAGCCGGGGACCCCTGACATTGCGCACTTCCCCCCACAGCAGTGCCTCGGTGCTGCGAGCTTCCCCCCAGCAGTGCCCCCAGCTGGGGACCCCTGACATTGCGCACTTCCCCCCACCAGCAGTGCCTCGGTGCTGCGAGCTTTCCCCCAGCAGTGCCCCCAGCCGGGGACCCCTGACATTGCGCACTTCCCCCCACCAGCAGTGCCTCGGTGCTGTGAGCTTTCCCCCAGCAGTGCCCCCAGCTGGGGACCCCTGACGTTGCGCACTTCCCCCCACCAGCAG
This sequence comes from Emys orbicularis, assembly GCF_028017835.1. Classification (NCBI taxonomy): domain Eukaryota; kingdom Metazoa; phylum Chordata; order Testudines; family Emydidae; genus Emys; species Emys orbicularis. The sequence continues at coordinate 21,439,521 of NC_088703.1, forward strand.
TGCCTCGGTGCTGTGAGCTTCCCCCAGCAGTGCCCCCAGCTGGGGACCCCTGACATTGCGCACTTCCCCCCACCAGCAGTGCCTCGGTGCTGCGAGCTTCCCCCCAGCAGTGCCCCCAGCCGGGGACCCCTGACGTTGCGCACTTCCCCCCACCAGCAGTGCCCCGGTGCTGTGAGCTTTCCCCCAGCAGTGCCCCCAGCTGGGGACCCCTGACGTTGCGCACTTCCCCCCACCAGCAGTGCCCCGGTGCTGTGAGCTTTCCCCCAGCAGTGCCCCCAGCCGGGGACCCCTGACGTTGCGCACTTCCCCCCCACCAGCAGTGCCCCGGTGCTGTGAGCTTTCCCCCAGCAGTGCCCCCAGCTGGGGACCCCTGACGTTGCGCACTTCCCCCCACCAGCAGTGCCCCGGTGCTGTGAGCTTTCCCCCAGCAGTGCCCCCAGCCGGGGACCCCTGACATTGCGCACTTCCCCCCACCAGCAGTGCCCCGGTGCTGCGAGCTTTCCCCCAGCAGTGCCCCCAGCCGGGGACCCCTGACGTTGCGCACTTCCCCCCACAGCAGTGCCTCGGTGCTGTGAGCTTTCCCCCAGCAGTGCCCCCAGCCGGGGACCCCTGACGTTGCGCACTTCCCCCCACCAGCAGTGCCCCGGTGCTGTGAGCTTTCCCCCAGCAGTGCCCCCAGCCGGGGACCCCTGACGTTGCGCACTTCCCCCCACAGCAGTGCCTCGGTGCTGTGAGCTTTCCCCCAGCAGTGCCCCCAGCCGGGGACCCCTGACGTTGCGCACTTCCCCCCACAGCAGTGCCTCGGTGCTGTGAGCTTTCCCCCAGCAGTGCCCCCAGCCGGGGACCCCTGACGTTGCGCACTTCCCCCCACAGCAGTGCCCCGGTGCTGTGAGCTTCCCCGCAGCAGTGCCCCCAGCCGGGGACCCCTGACATTGCGCACTTCCCCCCACAGCAGTGCCCCGGTGCTGTGAGCTTCCCCGCAGCAGTGCCCCCAGCCGGGGAAACCCACAGACAGACTCACCTCCAGAAGCTCCCCCTGCAGGACAGACAGTTCATTGCTGTTCCTGGCTACAAAGTCGTAGTTGCAGCTCACAAGCCTGCCGTCTTCTGTCCGTCTGTGGCTGGGGGGAGAGGGGAGGAAAACTGGGTCAGGGGGAGGGGGGTCTAGTGGTGAGAGCGGGGGGGGGGGAGAGGGGCTGGGAGCCAGGACTCCTGGGTTCTCTCCCCGGCTCTGGGAGGAGAGTGGGGTCTGGTGGTTAGAGCGGGGGAGGGGCTGGGAGCCCGGACTCCTGGGTTCTCTCCCTGGCTCTGGGAGGGGAGTGGGGTCTAGTGGTTAGAGCAGTGGGGGATGGGAGCCAGGACGCTTGGGTTCTCTCCCCAGCTCTGGGAGGGGAGTGGGGTCTTGTGGTTAGAGCAGTGGGGGATGGGAGCCAGGACGCTTGGGTTCTCTCCCCAGCTCTGGGAGGGGAGTGGGGTCTTGTGGTTAGAGCAGTGGGGGATGGGAGCCAGGACGCTTGGGTTCTCCCTTATTCCCCTGCCCCCCCCCAACTCAGGGCATAGAACCCCCCTCCCCCCCACCGTACACATGCTGCGAGGTCAAAGCGTCTGCACCGCGCCGGGGCCCGAGGGGTCACGTCTCGCAATGCAGGGGGCGGGACGGGGCAGGGGCACCCCCAGCAGCCAAGCCCATGCAGGGGGAAGGAGGGAGAAATGTCTATGCCCCCCCCCCAAGTCCTCCCCCCCACTCCCTACCTTGGTTGGGCTGCTGGGGGGGGTGGGGCGCTGGCGGGACGGGTTCGCTCTCCTCCGATGTCTTCCTCTTTCGTTCCCTCCTTCCTCTCTATCCCCGTCACGTGCTCCCCGCTATGACATCTGGGGCAGCTCTCCCCACCCTATGCCTCCCCCCGGTGTGCCCCTTTCCCAGTCACCAGTCCCTCACTGAGGCCTAGCGTCCTATGTGCCCCCTCCCTCCCCTGCCCCCCAATATCTAACCCCCTCCCTGCCCCCAACCAACCCCTGACCCCACCTCTCTCACCCCCTCCACTGCCCCCTCCCCTCACCCCTCTCCATCTAACCCTCCCTCCCCCTAACCACCCTACACCCCCAAGCCAGCCCCCCAACCCCCTCTGCCCCCCACCTCCCTCCCACCCCCTAACTTGCCCCCGCCCCCCTCACCACCGAACCCACCTGCCCCCCCCCAGACAAAGAGAAACAAAGAGAGAAAACAAAGAAAAGACCTTTTTAGGTTCCTCAGCTGAAATGACCCCCTCGACCCCCCCCAACCTCAGCTCCGTCTCCCCCATCCCCCTCCCACTCTGGGACCCCCCAACCTCCCTGCACCGAGTCCCTTCCCCCCACAGCCCCCCCGGCCTCTCTGAGCCCCAGCACCCCCTCCCACCTGCCCCCCATGCATGGGGGTGGGGACAGCTTGTGGGGGGGGAAGGGGCAATGTGCGTGGGGGGGACACGGGCGGGGGGCTACGTACCCATTGGCTTCGATTGGAGGAGCCGATTGCTGCAGAAAGAAGTGGGGGGAATGGAGTGAGTGGGGGGAGAGCGACCTCCCTGCTGTGACCCCCCCGCAACTCTCCCCGTACCCCACTGCACCCCCCAGTCCTCTGCCCCCACCTCCCACCCTCTGATCTCTCTTACCCCCATTTTCTAGTCACCCTCTCCCCCCCCCACACCCCACGTTCCTGCTCCCATCCCCCACAACCGCCCCCCACACCTGCCTCCTCCCCACCCCACACTCCCCTCTGCCCTCATCTGATGAGGGGTCACCTCTCCCCCACGCCAGTCACCTGCGCCCGGCGCACTTCATGCCGGTGCTGGGTCTCCACCGGATCCTCCCAGGGCTGCCCGTCGGGGCCCAGGCGGGGCGGGACCCAACCGCTTTGGAAGGTCAGGATATAAGGGGTGGCGTAGTCCCCGGGGAACTCCACCCTGTGGGGAGAGACAGAACCACGGATGGCTGGAACCATGGCGAAATCCGGGAATCGTGGGCAGAAATCAACGGGTAGAAATTGGGGGTGAAATCATGGGTGAAAATCAAGGGACTCTGGGCAACAATCATGGGTGAAAAAATCACAGAGTCAGGGGCAAAAATCATGGACGGTGGGCAACAATCACGGGTGAAAACCATGGGCAAAATGTGGAATCATGGATGAAAAATCAAGGAATCACGGGCAACAATCATGGGTGAAAATCACAGAATCACGGATGAAAATCAAGGAACCTTGGGCAACAATCATGAGTGAAAATCACAGAACCGTGTGTGAAAAATCACAGAATCATGAGTGGGAAAATCACAGAATCATGGGTGAAAATCATGGGTGAAAATCATGGGCAAACGAGTGGAATCATGGGTGAAAAAAATCAAGGTGCCCTGGGGCAAAAATCATGGGTGAAAAATCACAGAATCATGGGTGAAAATCATGGATAAAACATGGAATCATGGGTGAAAAATCAAGGAATCACAGGCAACAATCATGGGTAAAAAAATCACAGAATTAGGGACAAAAACCATGGAACTGTGGGCAACAATCATGGGTGAAAACCATGGGCAAAACGTGGAATCATGGGTGAAAAATCAAGGAATCATGGGCAACAATCATGGGTAAAAAATTACTGAACCATGGGTGAAAATGAAGGAACCATGGACAACAATCGTGGGTGAAAATCACAGAATCATGAGTGGAAAATCACAGACTCATGGGTGAAAATCACAGGCAAACCAGTGGAATCGTGGGTGAAAAATCAAGGAACCCGGGGCAGATCCCACGCCTGGCAGAGCCGGGCACAATCTTGGGCAGACATCATGGAGAACCAAAAGCAGCACCCCAGCTCTGCTCCCCCCCCCCCCCAGCCCCAGGGCGAGCGAGGTACCGGGGCCGGGTCCAGTTGTCGCCCAGCGAGCCCCACAGCTTGGCCTCCTGGGCCCCCAGGCAGCCCGCAGCAGGGTGACGGCCTCCAGGGTCAGCATGGGGGAGCGGATCTCGCTGGCGAACTCTGGGCCCCCCGACGACTCCACCACCTGGGGGGAGAGGGAACAGGGAGAGGTGAGAGAGACCCCCGGATCCCAGCCCCCCCCCTCGACCAGGGTCAGCAAGAGACCCCCCCACTGCCCCTTCCAGCGTCCCGCTATCTCCCCTCCCATCCCCTGCAGCCCCCCAGGTCCCCCCACACACCCCAGCCCTTCAAGGAGACACCAACTGCCCCCCCTCCAGCCACAACCCTCATGAGCCCCCCCCCCATGCTGGGATCCCTCCCTCCACCCCCTCCAGCTCCCCCCATGCTGGGATCCCCTCCCCCCAATCCCCCCACCCCGGATCCCCACAATTCCAGACCCTGCGGTCCCCTCCTACCCTAACCCCCCAGCTCAGAGTCCCCAAATGCCCAGCCCCTGCCATGTTCCCCCAACCCCTCCAGTCCTGATCCTGGCCACTTCAGCCCCTCCCCACAAGCTAGGGTCTCCCCCGCAACCCCAGCTCACGCAGGCCCCTCCGTTCCCCCCCCAACCCCAGTACTGGCAATTCCAAGCCCCACAGCTGGGGCTAGGGCAGCCCCCCCACACTTCTGCCCCCCAACCCCCCACTCACCATTTTCAGGGGGCCAAACAGGAAGTGAACCAGCTCCTCCGAAGTGGGATTTGAGATGTTTGACTGGAGTCTTGCCTGGGGGGAGGGGAAGGGAGAGAGACCCCTCCACTCTGGGTCAGTGAACCCCACAAATTCCAGACGGGGAGGGGGAGGGAGAGTGACCGGACTCCTGGGTTCTTTCACTAGGGAGGGGAGAGTGGAGTCCAGTGGTTAGAGAAGGGGGCTGGGAGCCAGGACTCCTGGGTTCCATCCCCAGCTCTGGGAGGGGAGTGGGGTCTAGTGGTTAGAGCAGGGGGAGCTGGGAGCCAGGACTCCTGGGTTCTCTCCCTGGCTCTGGGAGGGGAGTGGGGTCCAGTGGATTAGAACAGGGGGGAGGGGATGCTGGGAGCCAGGACTCCTGGGTCCCATCCGGGGCTCGGGGGGGGGGGGGGGGGCGAATGGAGGTCCCCGTTGCAGGGGGAGATACAGGGCTGCGTTCCCCCCTCCCCAGCCGTCACTCACCAGGAGGCTGAAGGAATATTTCATCTTGGCCAGGGTGTCCTCGAACTCTTCCATGGGGGGTGGCCGGGCCCGCAGGGTCAGCAGCCCCTCTGCAGGGGAAGGAAAGGGTTAACCCGGCGCTGGGGCGGCGGGGGGCGGGGGAAGGGGTTTCCGAGGAGGGCTGCTGAGGAAGGGGGTAGCTCACCCTTAGCACCTGGTGGGGTCCCCGGGTAATTCCAAGTATGGGGTGTATTGGGGGGGCAGACAGGGGAGATCTCGTGTGGGGGGGCAGAGGGGTTTCTCTCACCCCAGCTCCTGGCAGCACCCCTTGGCCCAGTGCGGGGTGTATGGTGGGCAGGACGGGGTGGGGAGGAGATGGGGGTCTTGGGGGGGCAGATGGGGGGGTTTCAGGGTGTCTCACCCCCTGGCAGCGCCCCCAGGCATGGGCGGTTCCCAGTGGGGGGCGTATGGGGGCAGGACGGGGTGGGGAGGAGATGGGAGGTCTCGGGGGGGCAGAGGAGGGGTCTCGGGGTCTCTCACCCCCCGGCTCCCGGCGGCGCCCCCGGCCCGACCGTTTCAGCTGCTCCAGGATCCGAAAGGCCTCGGCTGATTTCTGCAGTTTGCCCACGAAAGCTTCGATGTCGTCGAAGATCCGGTTCAGCAGCTCCTGGGGGGGGGGTTACCGGGGGGGCTGGGGGTGAGCGGGGGGTCTGGGCCCCTCTGCGCAGCCCCCAGAGTCCCCACCCCCAAGTCCCTGACAGCTTGGGGGGGGGGGGCTGCAGCAGATCGTCCCCCCCCCCCGGCCAGGGGATGGGGCGAACAAGCAATCCCAGCCCCACCTCATCCCTCCCCCCCAAATCTCCCCTCCCCCCACTGCCACCCAGCCCCCCGGCTCCCTCCCAACACCCCATCACTTGTACCCTAACCCCCAATACCCCCAAATCTCCCCTCCCCCCACTGCCTCCCAGCCCCCCGGTTCCTCCCCGACACCCCGTCCCTTGTACCCTAACCCCCAACACCCCCAAATCCCGCCACCCAACCCCACCTCATCCTTCACCCCCCCCAAATCTCCCCTCCCCCTGCTGCCACCCAGCCCCCGGCTCCCCCCCAACACCCCATCCCTTGTACCCTAACACCCCCAAATCCCGCCCCCCCAGCCCAACTCACCACATCATGCTCAGTCCGCAGCCCGCCTGTGTCCGAGGGGTCAGCTGGGGGCAGAAAGGACAGGGGGTCAGGACTCCTGGGTTCTCACCCGGCTCGGGGAGTGGGGTCTAGTGGTTAGAGCAGGGAGGCCTGGGAGCCAGGACTCCTGGGTTCTCTCCCAGTTCGGGGAGGGGAGTGGGGGTCTGGTGGTTAGAGCAGAGGGGGCTGGGAGCCAGAACTCCTGGGTTCCCTCCCTGGCTCTGCCCCCCCCCCCCCCACACACACACACACCTGCGTCTCCCTGACTCTGCGTCTCCATCTCATTCAGAGTGGCTGAGGGGGTGATCACCACCTTCCTGTGAGGGGGTGGGGGCCGGGGTCCTGTCCCCCCCGGGGGTGGTGGTACCCCCTTCTGCATCATCTCCTGGTTTGCTCTGTGAACGATAAGGGGTGGGGATTGAGGGGGGGATGGGAGACACCCAAAAATGTACCCAAGCCCCCACCCCCTGGCTCCCCAGCCTGCCCCGTCACCCCCAGCCTAGAGGGGGTCCCCCCAGCCCCTCAGTGTTTCCCCCTACACCCCTCTAGTCCCATCTCCCCTGGAGGTTGCCTCTGTCACCCCCATTTCTCTCCCCCCCAGCTTCCACCAGCCCATGCGGGGGGTCCTCCTTTCACACCCTCTAGATCTCCCGTCACCCCACTCTCATGCCTCTGTGGGGCCCCCCATAACCTCACCCCCCTGGTCCGCCCCATGACCCCCACCCACTATGGCGTCCCTCCTTAACTTCAGCCCCCCAGAACTCCTCCAATGACCCCCCCGCATCGGGCTTCCGCTTCACCCCAAGGTCAAACCTGCATCCAGGCCAGAGCGCCTGCACCCCAGTATGGCCCCCCACAATGCACCCGCCCAGCCAAAGTCCCCCGGACTCCGGGGTCCCGCCCCACCTGAGCGCTTCTTTCCGCTGAGCGTTGCTTCCCGATTTGAAGTCCAGCAGGGCACTGTTAATGTCCTCCCGGATCGGCTCCGCCTGTGGGGTGGGGGGAACGGCACAGGTCAGATACCGGGGTAGATGGGTCCATGAGTTTGTCCTGAGGTGGGTGGGATACCAGCGTAGATGGGCCCGTGGGTCTGATCCAGGGGGCAGGATAGCGGGAACTCCCTCGTGTGGGTCCGTGCCAGCCAGATCAGAACACCCAGCTTTTGCCGCCTGCTACCCAGCATGCCTCGGGGTGGCCGGCCCCCTTGGCATGGGGACTGGAGGAGGCACAACAGCATTTTCCCCACCTTCCCCCAGAGTCAGACCCCCATTTCCCCACTAGAGGGAGGGACCGACAGCTGTCAACCCTCCATGGGGAGGCAGGACTTCCTGGAATGCAGCCAAGGCCCTTTGAAGCTGATTGGCTGATTCAGCAGAGAAATCCCTCCCGTTGGAAGACGGGACTTCCTGCATTGGACACTACAGTCCTAGGAAGCTGATTGGCTGATGCCACATGGAAGTCCCGCCCCCCCAGAAGGCAGGACTCGCTGTGATGTCATGGCTCAAGAAGTTGATTGGCTGACGCTCCTCACACTGGCAGAAAGGCGGGACTTTTTGCAATGGAAATTGTGGCTCTGGAAGCTGATTGGCTCATGCCGCATGGAAGTCCCTCTCATCAGAAGGCGGGACTTCCTGCCACGTGGGAGCCACATCCTGATTGGCCCATGAAGGCTTGTCCCTAGGGACGGTGGTGGAGCCCGGGGGCATGATGCAAAAAGGGGTGGAGCAATCACTGCCCAGGGCTGTTAAAAGGCCACCTAGGAGTCCAGGTGAATGTCAGGGCAGCAAAAAAGGGGGTGGGGCTAGTGATGTCACCATATGGGCGGGACCAGTGGATCCCAGTGCATGGTGGGGGCATCCCAGCAGGAGGAACCCAGGAGTCCGGTTGCAAAGGGGTGGGGCCAATGCCTTCAAGTGAAAGGGGCGGGGCTATTTATGTCAACCAAAGGGGGCGGAGCCAGTGGCACTTAAAGAGGCAGGAACCCCAGGGCAGATTAGGAACCCAGGCGTCCGGGCGAGGTTGCCCCCTCCCCCCCGCAGTCCCCGAGGGCGGCTGCTCACCCCGATGTGGGCGCACTTGAAGAAGTGGGCGTCAGGCTGGGTCTGCTGGGGCTCCTGGCACACGAGGAGCAGGAGGGAGTGGGCGCGGGCGCCGGGCAGCACGGCCTCGCAGCGCAGCACCCCCGCCAGCCCGTAGCTCTCCAGCTCCTCCTGCGGGGGGCGACAGAGTCACGGCCGGCCTGACGCTCCCAGACCCTCCCTTGGACCCAGACCCACCCCCAGACCCAGCGCCCCCAGACCATCCCCTGGACCCAGAACCACCCCCAGACCCACCCGCAGACCCAGCGCCCCCAGACCCTCCCTTGGACCCAGACCCACCCCCAGACCCAGCGCCCCCAGACCCTCCCCTGGACCCAGAACCACCCCCAGACCCACCCGCAGACCCAGCGCCCCCAGACCCTCCCTTGGACCCAGACCCACCCCCAGACCCAGCACCCCCAGACCCTCCCCTGGACCCAGACCCAGCCCCAGCTCCACCCGGCCCAGAGCCCCCGGACCCAGCACCCCCAGCCCCTCCCGCCCAGGCCCCCCACACCTTGGAGTGGACGTCGAGCAGTCTGATGGCCGACCCAGTGACCTGCAGCAGCATCTCCTGGGCCCAGACCTGGCCCTGGCCCTCCATGGCGGCCACTTTGCGCACGGCGTCCTCCACCGAGCGCAGCTCCGCCGCCTCCCCCACCGGGAACGTCACCAGGTGCTGAGGAGGGGGGGGGGAAGGGGGTGAGACCAGAGCTCCCCACACGCCCACACGCAGCCCCCAGGCCCAAGGCCCCCTATGCAGCCCCACCCCCAACAACCCCTATGCAGCCCCCACAGGTTCCCAACACCGCCCCGGCCCACAGCCCCCCCAGGGCCTCCCAGGCTTCCAACACCCCTCCCCACAGCCCCCCCAAGCCCAATGCTCACTATGCAAACCCCCAGACCCCTCCCCAGAGCACAAAGCCCCTCCCCAGGCCCAATGCCCCCTTGGCAGCCCCCCCCACAACCCCCCCACAGCCCACAGGCTCCCAACACACTCCCCTGCAGTCCCAGCCGCACCAGCCCCTCCCTCCAGCCCCCCACACCCAGCCCCCAAGCCCCTTTCCCCCAAACAAACCCTAACACCTCCCCACACAGCACTGCCCCCTGCGGCCCCTAACAGCCCCCTTTGGGGCCCTGCCCCATTACCCCCCCACACACCCCGCAGACAGCCAGTCCCTGCCCTGGGGCCAGATCGGGGCTGGGGGCCCCTAGTTACCCTCTCCCTAGTGGGGCCCATGTGACCCCCACCCCTTGCTCCCCCCCAACTGCACCCCCAGAGCCCCAGGCTCACGTTGACGGTGTATTGGGAGACGTCGGCCATGATGAAGTTGGAATATTTCTTCCTCTGCTCTGTGAAAAGAGACGGGCAAATTATAAAGGGGGAATGGGGCCCGGGGCCTGTCCCCTCTTGGGGGTGCCGGCTCCCATCCGGCCCCAGGGCAGGGACTGGCTGGCTCAGGGGGGCAGGGAATGGGACATGGGGTCTGTCCCCTCTAGGGGGCGCCGGTTCCCATCCGGCCCCAGGGCAGGGACTGGCTGGCTCAGGGGGGCAGGGAATGGGGCGCGGGGCCTGTCCCCTCCAGGGGGCGCCGGCTCCCACCCAGCCCCAGGGCAGGGATTGGCTGGCTCAGGGGGGAGGGGGGGGTGCAGGGAATGGGACACGGGGTCTGTCCCCTCTAGGGGGCACTGGCTCCCAGCCGGCCCCAGGGCAAGGAGTGATTTTCCCAGTGTACCCTGGGGAAACCAGTTTGGTGGCTGCGGCTGGGAATTAGCAGGGACTCCCGCCCCCAACTCCTTTGGCTCCAACCCGGGCCCTGATCTATTTCTCTTTCGGTTTCCCTCCTGGGGCGGGATGGGGGGGGGGGCAGGTTCTGGTGATCAGACGGGGGCAGGGAGGATATACACCCGGAGGGAGAGGGGGAGATGCACCCTGGGGCGGGGGCGGGGGGGGGGGGAGGTTCTGGTGATCAGACCAGAGGAGAAGTGGGGGGGAGGGGGAGATACACCCGGGGGTGGGGGGGGGAGGGTTTCAAGCACTTTTTCCTTTTGGGCTGTTGCCAGGTCGGCCTCTGGACTGCGCCACCCTGGGTGCCGGAGGAAACGCAGCGACTGCAGCCAGCGGGGGGTCTGCATGAGACCCTACAATAACACCGCCCCATGGACGAGCCCCCCCGCCCAGCACAGAGCCCCTACAATAATACCACGGCTCATCCGAGAGACCCTACAATAACACCACAGCCCAGCACAGAGATCCAACAATAACACTGCGGCTCAGCAGAGACCCTACAATAACAAATGAGCACACCTGACTCCCTTGCCCAGCAGAGAGACCCTACGACAACACAGCAGCTCACCAAAGACCTGCGAGAGACCCTACAATAATAACGCGGCCCAGCTGCTCTCACCCCCAGTCCTCCCCTCACCCCCCATCAGAGACTCACCGTAGATCTCCCTGGCGCTGGGCTTGGAGACCTCGCTGCAGAAAGGGGGAAGGAGAAAGAGAAAGTTAAACGACAGGAGAACAGAGCCGGAGCCTGGCGACAGGGAGAGCAGATTGCTGGGTCCCGCTCCTGTCCCCGAGCCGGGAGAGAACTCAGGAGTCCTGGCTCCCAGCCCCCCCTGCTCTAACCACTTGCCCCGCTCCCCTCCCACAGCCAGGGAGAGAACCCAGGAGTCCTGGCTCCCAGCCCCACCCCCCACTCTAACCACTAGCCCCCAAACCCCTCCCAGAGTCAGGGATGGAACCCAGGAGTCCTGGCTCCCAGCCCCCCCTGCTCTAACCATTAGCCCCCACTCCCCTCCCCAAGCCAGGGAGAGAACCCAGGAGTCCTGGCTCCCAGCCCCCCCCCCTGCTCTAACCACTAGCCCCCACTCCCCTCCCCAAGCCAGGGAGAGAACCCATGAGTCCTGGCTCCCAGACCCCCCCTGCTCTAACCACTAGATCCCACTCCCCTTCCAGTCCAGGGAGAGAACCCAGGAGTCCTGGCTTCCAGCCCCCTGCTCTAATGACTAGCTCCCACTCCCCTCCCACAGCCAGGGCAAGAACCCAGGAGTCCTGGCCCCCCACCCCATATTCACCTGCCTGAGGAGCTCATGGTGTTGACAGAATCCACAATTCACACTTCACCTTGAGGTTCAAAGACAGTGAGAGAATCATCGACAGAGTCTGGGGGTGGCACCCTCCCTCCTGCAGAGCAAGAGATAGAACCCAGGAGTCCTGGCTCCCAGCCCCCCCGCCCCCCCGCTCTAACCACTAGACCCCGCTCCCTGCCCAGAACTGGGAAGAAACCCAGAGTCCTGGCTCCCAGCTCCACTGCTCTAACCACTTGCCTCCCGTCAGAGCTGGGAGAGAACCCAGGCGTCCGGGACGGGACGGCCTCTCCCTCGCGTGACGCCTCCCATGTTTCGCCCTGCGAGGAACTGGTCTGTTTATCAAGGGTGTGGGAACAGACTATTTCCCTCCACCCGCCCCCCACATCCATGAGGGGGAGACCCACTCCCCAAGGGGCTGCCCCCCACAATCTCCCATCCCAGCCGCCCCCCCCCCCCACCCCAGCCCCACATCCTCTCCCCAGACCAAGGCCAACACAGGAGCCTGACAATATTGACTCAGGCCTGATAACCT